>NW_006922298.1:112498-115104 GCF_000298275.1 Orycteropus afer afer | reverse complement strand
AAGGAGGGGTTGCTATGAGTCAGGTCCAGCTTGACGGCACATAACAACAACAAACGAAACAACAAACAGCAGTTGGTAGATGGATTTTCTTAGAGAATCCTAGGGCTGAAAAAAGATTCTAGTAACCATCTAATCAATCTCTTCATGTTAGCCATGACAATACTCCTTAATATATGGGAACAATACAAACCAAGAGTACCAGACTTCAGATCTGACATTTACTGCTCTGTAGGGTAACCCTGTATCAATTATGTAGGGAACAATGAAGCAATCTCTAAAGATACTACACAAACATGTCTTACTATTAGTTACTCCTATGGGGGACGGGAATAAGTAATATTTTTCCTCTCTACAAGCCCATAGGCATTAGTATATGCCATCAAATTTTCAATTTGTATACCAGAAAACCACATTTAAGTTATTTGGCAGAATCTCAAGACTTTTATCAAAAAACACTAGGAGTTTGTATATGAGTCATTTATTTATTTATATGAAATAGAGGAGGAAAATGAGGAATTATGCAAAAGATGCAGGCAGACAGATATGGCTGGCACAGTCTCTTCTCATCTCTTCATGTTTCTTCTCGTGTTTACTACAGAGGGAAAAGGCAGTCTGTTAACCTGCGTTCATCACTGGTAGACTTAGCTGCTTTGAACTCTCTTCCTACCAATGATAGAACCAGAGTAGACAAAATGAATAGGGGTATAAGTAGTGGGCAAAACCTGTATAGTTTTCAAAGCAGTCTTGAGACAGCCTTTCTAGGTGATTTTTTTTTTTTCTAACTAAGTAGCACGTCTTTATTAACCAATGGTTGGAAAATCCTGGCAGCCTTCTGCATGCTGACTCAATGTGTTTGAACTTGTAGGTTTTAGAGTGTTTGCTCAAGTAGAAAGATGAAACAACACAAATCTCTTGAGGGCCTTAAAGGGAAACTTCATGGTTGAGTAGCAATAAAATGTTTGATTCATTCAGGGAGACAATTTGTTTTTTCCTAATTGTTTAACCTTTTCTATTTCTATTATTTCTCTAGATGCCCAAATTTCAGAGGTCAATGGGGAAATTACTGGTATATGGGGGCCAAATGTGACCAACTCTGGAATACCCTGGACCTGGTTTTAGTAGCAGCATTGCCTGCGATTGGACTGGCTTTGATAGTTGGTGTAACAATCCAGACCATCCACTACTGTAAAAAGAAATCAATAAAGAATGTAGATGATTACCGGTAAGACATTTCTAAATACTTTTGAGAATGTTGGGAAATCTCTTGTGAGATTAACAAATAAATCAAGAAATGATAAATGTCATTCATCATAAATATATCTTATATGTTCCCTTTTACTCAAAGATTTTAATTAAATCCCACCAAAAGTCAGATTAACACAGCCAAACCAGATATATATTGTTCAGGATTAAGTTATAGCAAAAACTTTTATCCCCAAATACAAGCCAAGTATACTTTTCTAAATAAATAGTTTACTAAATAAACTATACTTCTTCTGTGCCTCCCTTCCACTGAGGAAATATTTGTGTGCACCACATATTAACCACAAAATAAAACAAAAGCCAAATCTTTTGTCATGCAGTCAATTCCAACTCATAACATAGCAACCCTAAAGGACAGGGTAGAACTGCCCCACAGGGTTTCCAAGGCTGAAATCTTTATGGAAGTAGACTACCACATTTTTCTCCTGCAGAGTGGCTGGTGAATTCAGAATGCCTTCCTTTCCATTAGCAGCAGAGCACTTTACCACTGTGCTACTAGGGCTCCTTTGTGTACCACATATACTGTCCTAAAAGTGGTGTCAGTGGGAGGAGAGTTGCTAAATTCCTACATCCTACCCACTTTCACCCTTCAGCAACAATGTCAGAGAAATGGGAAACTCTGCCTCAGTGGACTTCAATTTCCTCAACTATAAAACAGATGAGGAGCTTTGGTGGCATAGTGCCTAAGGCATTTGACTGCTAACCAGAGGCTGGTGGTTCAAACCCACCAGCCACTCCTTGGAAGGAAGAAGGAACAATATACTTCCATAGTGATACAGCCTCAGAAACCCAAGGAGGAGTCTCTATGAGTCGGGACCGACTTGATGATTATAATCTGTTCTATCCACTTTACAGAGATGGAGAGAATGATATCAAAAGCAGCAATCATTTATTGAGGGTTTACTATATGTGTTAGGTGAATTCTAGATGTTTCACTCCTATCAACTCATTTAATCCTCACAACAACCCTAAAAAGTGAAACCCTATGTTACTGAGGCAAGTAACTTGGTGGAAGTCACAGAACTAGTTTGTACCAGGCAGTCAGGCTCTTAATCTTCATGCTATATACTAATGAAATCTAAAGAGCTAAAACAGTGCTTTGGAAGCTATAAAATTCTGCTGTGTTCTCTATTTCTTTGTTTAATAACAAATTGTACCCTTTATATTTTGTACTGCCTCTAAATAATAGAAGTATGAGGGGTAAATACAAGTTGAGTAAAATCTCATCAATTTTATAGCAGTTAATTCAAATTAGCATTTAATTTGAAATATCATTGCCCAGTGACAAGATAATGTTACCCTTTATGACGATAGTTTGAAATATTACTTTAATATTGAAATTG
>NW_006922298.1:93560-98496 GCF_000298275.1 Orycteropus afer afer | reverse complement strand
GGTATTTTCACGCAAATTCTTCTGCTAGTTGGGGTTTAGTCCAAATCTGCATCCTTTCCTTCAAGGCTCAGGGGTCCAAGATTATCTTCTGTGTCTGTATTTATTGGTTTCCCTTTTCTTTGTTGAAGAGGGTCTGTGCAATCCTTCTGCCTAGTCCGCCATCTTGCCCCGCCTCCTCACGATTAATGATGTGGTGAATTTTATGTCACCACATAACATAGATTAGAAACCCCTTGAGATGTTACAGAATCATGATGATTAGAAATCACACTTGTAAAGAACTCACTTTATAAGTCTTCTCAGAGTTTTCCATCTTCCACAGATTTCTACAACACTGGACAGTTGTTATTGGAACAATTGGCTGTAGCTCTTGGTAGATCACTTGGCTCCTGTTTCTTCCTTTACAAAAATAGAAGGGTAATAATGCATTTCCTACTTCCCCCATTGTTGTGAGGATCAAATGAGAATCAAAAGCAAACAAAAAGCTTCATTTTAAATTAGGATAGTTGTAGTGTTCTGAAAAAATTGGCTTTGGGTAAAAAATTAAGCTGAGTTGTTTTCACCAGTTAAACTGTAGTTTACTTTGAGCTCCTTTTCTTTTCTTTTTTTTCTTTTTTTCTTTTTTTTTTTGCAATTCCCTAAATTGTGAATCAACAAAATGATTCTGTATATATTGAAGAGTGTATTCAGTGGGGGAGTTTTCAGTATAGTAGAAAAGTATGGCATAGATCCAGAAATATTAGGGCTGATATTCTTGTTTTATAAATCATTTATTGTGTGACCTTTGTCAATTTCCTTAAAATATTTCAGCCTCAGGTTTCTCATCCACAAAATGGAGTTAATAATACCTATCATGCAGGCCTTTTGTAAATATTCAAAATAATATTTTTAAGGAGAAATGTACTGATATAAAAAGTAATAAGATGGGTTAATGCATAGATAGAGAGATGGATAAATGGACAGATGTGTGTTAAAGCAGATGTAGCAAAATGTTAAAGACAGAATCCAGATGGTAGGTATATAGGAATTCATTGTAGAATTCTTCAATTTTACTGTATGTTTGAAAATTTTCATAATAAAATATTTGGGGAAAATTAGATAATGGTAAGTAAAGCACCTTGAACATGGAACACATTCATGAAAGGTAGCCATTATAATTCCTATCTCCTTGGGTACATGTTATAAGAGATATTTATAATGGAAGTACTCATTCTGTATTATGAAAAATGATTTATAGCCAGTTAAGCAATTGCTCTACCCTAACTTTATTTTTTTCTTAAATGTGCCAGTGAACAGAAAAGTTTTTCAGGACTCCAACCTCAGCATAACTCTACTTGTGTGTTCAACACTGATATGAATCCTTCTCAACATGATCAAGGCCAGGTAAACACTGAAACTCATTTATCAGATAAACTAAGTTTACAGAAGACACCAAAGAGAGAAATGCCTTACAGAAATAAAAAGAACATTGAAAGACTAAAGAGCTAGTCATAGCCAACAAAATTATCAGAAGATCAAATTGTACAAATATGGTACGGCTGATGACAGGTTATATATCAGTATAGTACAGGCCAGGCCTGGGGCAAATTACACTGGGGATGTGCCCTACTCCTCCTCCCCATCATTTGTTTTCAGGTACAATCAAGTTAAAACATATATCAAAAGCAGCCTTGAAGGAGAAAAGAAGTCACTAAAAGTGGCCCAGAAAAAATATGGATAAGAGGACAAAGATTTGAATCATGTGGCCTTTTCTGATACTAGCTGAAAATCTCTCCTCATCTAATAATATGTTCCCAGTAGAAAAGATCCTCTAAGAGACAAAAAACTGTGGAGATCTCCTCAATTCACTATAGTTTAGAAACATCTCTGAATGCAGATAAAAAGGGGCCTGAGTGTCATAGGAGACCACAAGTATCAGAGGCAGCAGCAGTGATTTTATTATTTTAAATCAAACCTAAGATAATAACAGACATCTTTTTTATGGTATATTAAGTTCTAGAATATGCCCAATTATAACTTTCTATATTAAGAGAATATGACTTACACTGATATTTAAAAACTCCAACCTCAGAATAATTCTACACATGTTTCTGATATGGCACCTTCTTAATAACATCTAGGTCAGTTAAACATTGAAACTCAGGGAAAAAAAATCTTAAAAGGCTGGTAAAGTTTTGATAACTGAAGGATAGTGGTCAGGTGTTTTCTACTCAAATAAGAATAATTAAGTATTTGGACTTAAGTTATCCTATGAAAGATTTATGTTACATAATCCTTTGCCCTACAGTCAATTCATAGTGATCCTATAGGACAGAGTATAACTGCCACTGCCACATAGGGTTTCCAAGGCTGTAAATCTTTACAACACAAACTGCCACCACTTTCTCCCACACAATAGCTGGTGGGTTCAAACCACTGACCTTTTGGTTAGTAGCCAAGCACTTTAACCGTTATGCCAGCAAGCCCACTTATGTTACACATATATTTTTCGCAAAAGAAGGGTAAAGTACACTAGGTGAATTTACTACGGTGAATAATGCTGTCTCTAAATGGTTAAACTATAAGGTTGTTGAGTGGCTTTGGATACCTGTTTTTCACTAGAGGTGACCAATTGTTTTGTAGATAAATTCTAAGAGGTAAATAACTGAGTAGGTAGAAAGTGCACTTCCTATTCTAAGGAATTGACTTCTTTTTAGCCTCTACATTTTGACCCCATAGTGGGTAAGGCAGGAGCTCTGGTGGCATAGTGCCAAAGGCATTTGACTGCTAACCAGAAGGCTGGGGTCCAAGTCCACCAGCCAGTCCTCTGAGGGAAGGTTGGGCAATCTACTTCCATAGTGATACTGCCTCAGAAACCCATGGAGGGGTCACTGTGAGTTGGATCCAACTTGAGGGCAGTGTGTTGCATTGTTGCATTGTAGCGAGTAAGGCAATTGGCTGCCAACCAGAAGTAGGCAGTTGAAACCCACCAGCCACTCTGCAGAAGGAAGATGAGGGGCAATCTACTTCCATAAAGATTTAGAGCCTTGGAAACCCAATGGGGGTCACTATGAGTCGGAATTGACTCGATGGCAGTGAGTTTGGTTTTGGTTTTAGTTACTTTTGCAAGAAGTCCTGGTGGTGCAGCAGTTAAACTCTCGGCTGCTAATCCATAAGTCAGCAGTTCAAACTCCCAGCCATTTCAGAGGAGAAAGATGTAACAGCCTGCTTCATAAAGATTTCACCCTTGGAAACTCTATGGGGCAGTTATACTCTGTCTTATAGGGTCACTATGAGTCAGGATTGACTCAATAGCAGTGAGTTTAGTTTCTGGGCTTAGTTATTTCTGCTACCCACCTATTTCTCAAATCTAGTTGACCTCTTCTTCTCTCCTCTCATCATCTCTTCATGCTATGCACATTCTAATTTTGTATACAATTTAAGAGGAAATCCAAGTACATAATACCCATCACTTAGACTATGTTCAATAAATTTTCCACTCTATTTCTTCAGTCCCTAAATACTTCTATTGTGAACACTTTCTCTTCAGTGCTATGACCATATCTAAAACTTTCTTTGACTTGGGAAGCATCAAGTGAACTACCATGCTTCGTCCCAATCTATCATATTTTTCCCTTCCAAACTGTTTCCCAAAGTCTGGGGAGTTAGGCAGCAGAAATGCACTACAGGCCAAAAACTTAATAGAGGACTGGGAGATTTTCAAATTGAGTTAAACTGTTTATAAAGGTGTCCAGATGCACTGTGGTCTGAATGTACATTTAAAATATTGAGTTTTGCCTGTGATGACTACTAAGAAGCTAAAGCCCAGATCAGATTTCCATAGAATTGAGCAACCCTTTTTCATTCAAATTCACCGCAATTTTCTTTATTCAGCTAGCTCACACAGAGAGAACCAGGATAAGGAAAGCCTGAGTTCCTTATGAATTGTCCATGGTAATCTTTTCAAATTGACCAACAATTAGATTTGAGTGACTGAAGGTAAAAGTACACATTTGTTTCCTTTTCTCCACACTTACTTTTATGTGTATCACAGAGTAGCTCATGGCTTTCAAAGTTGTTTTAAAAATAATCAAAACTCGAAGAAATTAAAACATAAGGTTTATTTCGAGCAGTCACTCAATATGCGTGCAAGGAGATAATTTTCTTTCTAAAAACAAGTGGCTCAAAGTAGGCCAGTCACAATTATTAAAAAAGAAATGTTTGAATTAGCTCAAAACAATGATACAATATTTGTTTCATGATTTAATAAACAGTTTGCAAATTGGAGAAATGTGAGTCTACCTACATGAAGGAATAAGAAGAAAAAATGTTTCTGAGAATAGAACATTTCACAGAAATTTTTTTTCCCCCCTGGTGAATACAAGTTTTCACGGTGACCAAATCTTTAATGGTTACAGTTAACATTAAAAAGTAGCTCCTAAAAATGTGGCCCCTTACCCATTTGTACCTATGAAGCCTCTTAAACTTAAAATTGAGGAAGCACACCATCTTTTTCATTAAATCATGAGGTAATGGGTTGGTTAATGACCAGTTTTCTAGTTATTGACAAGTTTACAGTGCTGCAGAGCAATTTCTGGTGAAAAATGTTAATACTTTTGCAGTTTGTGTCAGGCCTTTTGTATGGTTAATTTTTGGTTTTGTGGGTAAGAGAAATTCCTTAAAATCAAAGTAAGATGTCTTTTTATTATTTTTTATCTTCTACAGTTGTATACAATACAATATTATAGTATGAGCCTATAATGAAAAGCCCAAATATATTTTGTAGATCTCTGGCAGGAAGGTATGCTGCGGTTTAGTCCTATGAGAATAATTCACTATCACATTTATCTATCTATCTAATCATTTAATTATTTATGTTTTGCTGTTGTTGTTCACATAAAGATTATCTTCCCTTAATGCCAGGAGCTCTGGAAGCAGAGTGCATAAGGCACTTGAC
>NW_006922298.1:87655-93163 GCF_000298275.1 Orycteropus afer afer | reverse complement strand
GCTGAAATCTTGGGGTAGATTGTTAAGCCTTTCTTCCTAATGTATCTTAGTTTGGAAGTTCCACTGAACCTTCATCAGCATCATAGCAACGTGTAATCCACAAGTGACAGTGGTATCCTAGATGGAAGGTTGAATTTCATCACTGAGCCACCACTTCTTACTGGCATGATTTAAAGAGCATAAAAAGGAAGACTAACAGATGGTGGAGTCCAGAAATACTGAGAAATACTCGCTGACAAGGAAGAATAGTTTGACTAATAATCATATTTTCTAATTTGATAGTGATAACCACAAAGTTACCAAATAGTTGAATTTATTTCATTATCAAATAAAATAAATTGAAAGTAGGAGGATATGAGGTAAACTTTACCCATTTAATAAAATCAAGAAAGCGTTCTTTCTACATAATACAGTAACGCTTATGAAAGCTAGAACCTGTGTAGGGTGGAAACGTGTCAGAGAAGGAAACTCAAATATTTTGCATTAATAGAGAGCAAAAGAAAAGTAGTAAAACTGCACCCTGTCAAAGGTGGAAAACTTGTGAGACCTGGACATTGTAAATAAAAATAATATTCCACTAATTATTCTCTAAACATCTAAAAATATTATCATAACTTCAATAATTTCTTATTAGAGATTGTTAATATCATCTTCAAATAGTTAAGCATTATCAAACACTCCACTGTGGGTGGCACTGTGCAAGCTGTGATAAACTTCAGTTTGAAACTAGAGCCCAATCAGGTTTCCAGTGAATTGAATGATTTGTTTTCATGCAGATTAGCCATTATTTTCTTTATCCAGCTTGCTCACACATACATAACCAGAAACATTGCTATGTATTCAGTGTGCAGTATCATTGGAAAAGTACATTAACAGTAAATGATTAGTCACAGATTTATGAATATTTGCACATTTGAAGCCCTATCTTATATATTACTTACTGATTCACCAAATTATTTATTTAGGCAAGTATCTAAAGTGTACTGGGAATCAAGTTATCAATAACATATTTTACTGTGATTAGTTTTTCCACCACAACAATATTTTGCTTTGGAAAAAATAATTTTAAGTTGGCTAGAAACAATCAAAGAATCCTATTAATTGTAAAAGGAATATCATTCTTAGCATTTTTCTTATTTTAGATCAAGAATAAAGCAAGGAAAATATTAGTTTAACTGATTAGAAAAATGATTGAAAACAATCTGTCTTAGGCTGGCTTCTCTAGAGAAGCAAAACCAGTACATAGAATAAATACTTGAATGAATGAAAGAATGCATGTATGAATGAATGAAACTAAAAAGTATTGATGGAATAATAGTTGCCCATTGCTATGAGCTATAAATGCAGACTTTGATTACTAGGTGGGCCAAATGTAAGAGTTGGCTTAAATCAGGGTAAGCTTATTCCCAATCTTGTATTGTAATTACTACACAAAATACCAAGAGCACTGTTCAAAGTTATATGAGTGATCAAGTTAGAACTAAACATTTCTTTTGTTGGTTGTTGTTTAGCTTTTTAATCTCATAAGATTAAATTCATAGAGAACATTAAAGCTTAACTAGGAATTTTTATTTTTGTAATAACTTATGTAACTCCTGTGCTTTCTTGATGTCTTTATTCCAAAGTTGTTATTAAAATAACAGGTTGTTGTTGTTGTTGTTGTTGTGTGCCGTCGAGTCGGCCCCGACTCATAGCGACCCCTCCTTGGGTTTCCGAGGCAGTATCACTACGGAAGTAGGATTGCCCAACCTTCCTTCCGAGGAGTGGCTTGTGGGTTTGAACCGCCAGCCTTCTGGTTAGCAGTCAAGTGCTTTAGCCACTATGCTACCAGAGCTCCTAAAATAACAGGTAGTGAATATATATTTGTAATAAGCAACATCATTCAAATTTTCTTCATATTTAGAAAAATCTTCTCCTTCCAACTCTTGTGTTCAACCTATGATTTAAAAGTTGAGGTTTTATTGCCTAAGAATATAAATAGTCCAAGCTTGAAAAGAAGAAATATGTGTTTCATATTCAGAAACCTTATCATTATTAAAGATTCCTGACTCAGGAGAGGTGTTAAAAAATGCATTAATTACTCTCTGTCTAGGTTCACCTTACGAATGGTTAGATAAGAGTTATGATAAAAAGAAATTTGAAAATTAAAAAAATGTGTTATTAATGCTACACATGATGTGGCATTTGGATAGCTGCTCCTTTTAAAAAATTGGTCTTCAAAACTGATCTAATTAACATCTTAGTTTGTCATTGGGAGTTTACTTCCCAAGATAGCTGTTTTGAAAAGTTCAACCAAAATACTGAGAAAACTAGTTTGTTGATCTTCTGTTTCTTAGTATTTTAGTAGATATTGTCTTTTGTTTTGAGTCAAGGGGAAAAAACAAACAAACAAACAAACTCAATGTATTTAATGGCACATAAATTTAATGTACAAGTTAAATTTTTATGTCGCAGTCACAGCTTGTGGAGATCTGGTGGCATAGTGCTTAAGGCACTTGACTGGTAACCAGAAGACTGGCTGTTCAAACTCCTCAGAAGGAAGATTGGGCAATTTACTTCCGTAGTGATACAGCTCGGAAACCCAAGGAAGAGTCGCTATGAGTCAGACAGACTCAATGGCAGTGAGTTTGGTTTTTGGTTGGTTAGTCACAGCTTTGATAGGCTCACTTCCTCCTACACTGGTCAAGGTCTTTCTTTTTCCTACTTTATTCATTTACGTTATTTACTCTCTTTAGAGTTCTCACCAGCATTTGTATGATTACTAAAATTTCCTCTTTCTGCCTGGCCCTTTAGGCATAATCTGCACCTCAACATCCGGGTATCTCATTTGAGCAGCAGGAAGAGCATGCCCTGCTGATGGTGCTCACTACACAGCTGTGGGAGACGAGGCTGGGCCCACTGACACCACACTTGCAAATAAATTTCCCAATGTCTGACTCTCTCCGCAAGCTGGTGATACTCCCAGCACCTGAAAAGATTTTCAGGAATTGCTCTAGACTACCTGGCATCAATTTGTGTGTTTAAAGGGAGAGTGCAGTTGTACAAGTAAATTCAAAGTTTACATCTCATGCAGGCACTATGATAATGTTATTTTAAGAACCTAAACTGTTGAGCCAGAGGCCTGGAACTAACTAGCTGCTGGATAGTTGCTTAACCTTTCTGTGTCTCAATGTCTTCATTTTTAAAATTAGATTGAAAATAGGTTACAACAACGCTGTTCAAAGGATTAAATGAACTATTGCATACAAAGAGCTTAGAACAATGCCTGAAATAGAAGCTTGGAATACAGTTAACACTCTGGAAATGATATCAGTTATTACTATTTACAGTAAAGCAAGTAAAAACTGTTCCATGTCTACTGTCTATCAGGAGAAGTCACATAATTGGACTATAGCACTTTTCATTCTAGAAGCTTATGAGTGCATATAAAGTCACCCAAGTACCCTTAAAAGAAAGTAAACAACACATTTCACCCATATGTAGTCAAATAAACAATTCACAGTCAATGGGTGGACAAAGGGAGAGTGGAGGGGGTGGGGCAGTAGCCTGATTTATCATTAAATTTCAGTTTCTTGTTCAGCAGCTTTGATAAATGAACCTGAACCATTGGCCTGATTCCAGAAGGGTCTGGGATGGGTCAGGGGGGCACTGAGACTCCAGACTTCTCAGAACTCAGATTTTTGTATTAGGACAGAAATTTTGTTTGTATCCTACTCACATGTCCTTGCTCCCTGAGTATATTCTCTCATCCCTCTGGGATGATCTGCTGTTGTTAGGTGCCATCCAGTTGTCTCTGACTCATAGCAACCCTATGTACAACAGAACAAAACACTGCCTGGTCCCGTGTGATTCTCACAACCTTTGATATACTTGAGCCCATTGTTGCAGCCACTGTTTCGATCCATCTCATTGAGGGTCTTCTCCTTTTTTACTGACCCTCTGCTTTACCTTCTCCAGAAACTGGTCCCTTCTGACAACATGACCAATGTACACGAGACATAGTCTGGCCATTCTCGCTTCCAAGGAGCAATCAGGCTGCACTTCTTGCAGGACAGATTTGTTCTTCTGGCAGTCCATGGTATTTTCAGTAGTCTTCATCAACACCACAATCCAAATGCTTCAATTCTTCTTCAGTCTTCCTTATCCATTTTCCAGCTTTCACATACATATGTTGTTGTTGTTGTTGTTATTTGCCATCGAGTCGCCCCCGACTCATACATATGAGGCGATTGGAAATACCATGGCTTGGGCCAGGCACACTTTAGTCTTCAAAGTGATATCTTTACTTTTTAACACTTTAAAGAGGTCTTTTAAAGATGAGCAGGAACCCATAAATCTAACTCCTTCTACCTGTCCCTGTTGGAAGCAAATCAAAGGCATAAAAGAAATTGACAAAATCCTCTGTGTAATGGCAAGGTAGGTCATTGTGTGCTAGCGTCTGGCTCACAAATGTCATGCTAACTGCTAGAAAGACAATTAACTTTCTTGTGTTGGTTGGGTAAGGTTGAGAACCAACTCAACTCCATCCATTATAGCCTCCCTCAGCTGCAAGGATGATAGGATGATGTTGTATATCTTTTTTTTCCTATGGAAAAGAAGATGGTAGATGTTTGCCTCCAGGTCCAGGCCGTGATTGGCTTGGGAAAACAAGGCAGACATGTGGATCAATAACTGGTTCAGCAGGCTCCATAGCTTATCTTGCCCAAACCTATCTCAAAATAATTACTAATGTGTGACTTCTCCTGGAAGAATAATGGTTAACTGAGGCATAGAGGGCCATGTCAGTGGTGACACAAGGGGAAATGTGGCGTGTGAACTGCACACCCTGACACTGTCAAAGGTGATGATATCAAAATGACCCAGAGGCTATGCAGCAGTGAGTGGCAAGGCTCTGCCAAGACAGTGACATCAATAGAGTCGGTGTCACCTGTCACTCCAGGTAGAACTTGTCATCATCCTCACCACCCCCAGTGTGATAACTTGTTACCCTGTCACCCAGTGTGGTAACTCATCACTCCTATCTTTCCATCCCCCACCCCCATCGCACCTACTAGTCAATTACAATCTCTTACTCATGAAATGAATAATAGTCTCAGTATATATTTCTACATGTTCAGTTTAGAATAGAATTGCTAGGTAAATAAATCCTCTCATGTATTTGTGAGCATTAATGTCAAGATTGCAGTTATGACTTAAAGACAATGCCTTAAGTCAAAGGAATCACTCTAATAGTGACAATTTCTCATTCACACTATGGCTTGTTGAAAGGAGATATAACTTAGTATACAATTATTTGCTCTTAAAATCATAATACTCACCTTCCTCTTGAAGGGATCCATATAGCTGCAGTGTCCTGAATTTTTTCACTTCATTAATACCAACAAAAGGAAATTATTAAGCAGCAATCTTATATCTTACTTCCTTAAAATCCTCTGGGACTTTTACTGGTAGAAAAAGAAAGCCTACATGTGGACAATGAATAAGACCATAAAAGAGTCAATGCTTTTG
>NW_006922298.1:85930-86881 GCF_000298275.1 Orycteropus afer afer | reverse complement strand
GGGTTTGAACCGCTAGCCTTCTAGTTAGCAGTCAAGTGCCTTGGACACTACAATGCTAGAGCTCCCAATGTGATACTAAGAGTGTTCAAATGTTATGTAGTAATAATATATAGAAGATCTATGCTTCAAACGTTCTACCACTCTCATCTCCTCTTCTGGGTTTTTATTATAGACATGTTTAATTAAAATTCTAGCTACAACTCTGGTATGTTAAACTACTGTTTATATTATATTTCCTTGATTCTATGGTACCAAACATAAAAAAACTTGGTTACTGAGTTATAAACTGGATTGAAAGCAGTACAGTTAAATCAGATTTCTGTATTTATAAGATGAGCATCCATATTGAAAAGAAAGGACAAAAGAAAGCTCTATGTTTTGACTAACATTCCTTCTTATTTTAGTCCTACTTTTATTGCCATGTCAGTTAAACTTGTGATGACTATAGATTCTGGAATTATTTTTTAAATATGATTTTATAAATAATAGTAAATATCCATGCCATGAATAAAAGTCACTGGATGAAGTTTTCTATTTTTACCAACAGATGGCAGTGATTAACTTCTATATCATTGTTCATGTTCTCTGTTTTGAGAAGACCCTCCTCTCTGAAAAGCAAAGAAAGCCCTAAGCAGAAAAACCCTAGGGACTCAGGGCCAAATTATTCAGAAGATTATCATTGGCATCAAATTATGTCAAATGATTTTGATAAAATTTTATATGATTCATGCCAGATTGAACATATTTTCAAGCAAGAATCGATCAAGTAAAAAATGGGAAAATATAAAATTGTGTTGTTGTTATATGCCGTGGAGTTGGACCTGACTCATAGCAACCCCTCCTTGGGTTTCTGAAGCAGTATCACTACGGAAGTTGATTGCCCAACCTTCTTTCTGAGGAGTGGCTGGTGGGTTTGAACTGCCAGTCTTCTGGTTAGCAGTCAAGTGTCTT
>NW_006922298.1:80237-82060 GCF_000298275.1 Orycteropus afer afer | reverse complement strand
ATATTGAAAGATTCCATGGGCAATAGGTTGAATGATGCAGGAGATATCAAAAGAAGATGGATGGTATACACAGAGTCACTATACCGAAAAGATTTGGTAGATGATCATCAATTTCAGGAGGTTCCATGATCAGGAACCAATGGTATTGAAGGAAGAAGTTGAAGGTGCATTGAAGAAATTGGCCAAACAAACAAACAAACAAACAAACAAAAAAAAAAACCCAAGACTCCAGGAATAGATGGAATTCCCATTGAGATGTGTCAACAAACAGATGTAGCTCTGGAAAGACAGCCACCTTGCCCTCTGACTGGAAGAGATCCATATTTGTACCCATTTCAAAGAAAGGTGATCCAACAGAATGTGGAAATTATTGAACAATATCATTGATTTCACACACTAGTAAAATTTTGCAAAGATAATTCAAAAACTATTGCAGCAGTATATTGACAGGGAGCTTCCAGAAATGCAAGCTGGATTCAGAAGAAGATGTGGAATGAAGGATATCATTGCTGTTGTCAGATGGATATTGGCTGAAATCAAAGAATATCAGAAAGATATTTACTTGTGTTTTATTGAGTATGCAAAAGCATTTGATTGTGTGGATCATAACAAATTTTGAATAACATTGGGAAAACTGGGAATTTCAGAATACTTAAATGTACTCACGAGGAACCTGCATGTAGACCAGGAGGCTCTCATTCGAACAGAACAAGGGGATACTGCATGGTTTAAAATTGGGAAAGGAGTGTTTCAGGATTGTATCCTTTCACCATACTTATTCAATTGGTTTACTGAGCAAATAATCTGAGAAGCTGGACAATATGAAGAAGAACTTGGCGTCAGGATGGGGGAAGGCTCATTAACAACCTGAGATACAGAGATGACACAACTTTGCTTGCTGAAAATGAGGATGACTTGGAGCACTTACTGATGAAAATTAAAGACTACAATCTGCAGTATGGATTACACCTCAATATAAAGAAAACAAAAATCCTCTCAACTGGACCAATAAGCAGCGTCATGGTAGATGGAGAAAAGACTGATGTTTTCAAAGACTTCGTATTACTCGGTTCTACAATCAACACCAATGGAAGCTGCAGTCAAGACATCAAAAGATGTATTGCATTGGGTGAATCTGTTGTAAAAGACCTCTTTAAAGTGCTGAAAAGTGAAGATATCTCCTTGAAGACTATGATGTGCCTGACCCAAGCCATGGTATTTTCAATCACATCATATGCATGTGAGAGCTGGACAATGAATAAGGAAGAGTGAAGAGGAGTTGATGCTTTTGAGTTGTGGTCTTGGCGGAGAATGCTGAAAGTACCATGGACTGCTAAAAGAAGTAACAAATCTGTCCTGGAAGAAGTGAAGCTGGAATGCTCCTTGGAAATGAGAATGGCTAGACTTCGTCTCACCCACTTTGGTCATGTCAGAAAGGACCATTCTCTGGAGAAGGATGCCATGCTTGGTAAAGTGGAGGGTCAACGAAAAAGGGGAAGGCCCTCAACATGATGCATCGATATGGTAGCTACAGTGATGGGCTCAGGTACTGTAGAGATTGTGAAGCTGGCACAGGAGCGGGCAGTGTTTCCTTCTGTTGTGCATAGGGTGGCTATGAATCAGAGATGACTCAATGGTACATAGCAACAACAACAAAACAAAAACCAAAAAAACCTCACTGCTATTGAGTTGATCCCAACCTATGTTGTTGTTGTTATGTGCCATTGAGTTGGACCTGACTCATAGCGACCCCTCCTTGGGTTTCTGAGGCAGTATCACTATGGAAGTAGATTGCCCCATCTTCCTTCTGAGGAGTGGCTGGT
>NW_006922298.1:67656-80137 GCF_000298275.1 Orycteropus afer afer | reverse complement strand
GGGTTTGAACCACCAGCCTTCTGGTTAGCAGTCAAGTGCCTTAGCCATTATGCTACTGGAGCTCCCAATCCCGACCTACAGCGACCCCCATTGGGTTTCCGTAAATCTTTAGGGAAGCAGGCTGCCTCATCTTTCTAGTATCACCTCATTGCTCTTCTTTTTTCAGAGGTTCATTGTCTATTTGTTTTGTGTTATTCTTTTCACATGAAATTTAGAAGCAGTTTGTCTAAATAAAACAAAATTTGCAAAAAAGAAAAATTAAAGCAAAATTTGTAAACCTTTCATATTTGTATTATCATAATGTTAACATTATTAGCTAAGTGACAGGGAGCTCTGGTAGCATAGTGCCTAAGGCACTTGACTGCTAACTAGAAGGCTGGTGGTTCAAACCCACCAGCCACTCCTCAGAAGGAAAGTTGGGCAATCTACTTGCATAGTGATACTGCCTCGGCAACCCAAGGAGGGGTCGCTATGAGTCGGGTCCAACTCAATGGCATACAACAACAACAACATAATGTATCATGCAGCCTTAAGAGCTAAAACAATGTGGTACTGAAGCATGAATAGACAAATAGACACCCTCCTCACTTATCTACGTGTTTAGAGTCCAAAGACCAGGTTCTTATGCAAAATTAGCATTATATGAAGAGGAGAAGGACTGGGAGGTGGCCCCAAAGACTGGACCCTTAGAACTGCTGTGTCCCTGGCACTGCCATGCTCTGAACCCCAAGGCCCTGCTATAGAGGCTAGTGCTTGAATGGACTTGGGACTTGGCAGGTGGACTAGAAGCACAGTTGGCAACATTGGCACAGTTGGCAACCTGCAGGGCCAGGGGTCAAAATGGTTGCTGTCAGTGCCCATGCCCCTCATTCACTCTTTCCACTGCAGGACTTGGTCACTCCAGGATGCTTGAGTAGAGCGGAGCAGCAGCAGCAACCTCTCCTGCCCCACCTCCTCCTGGACCCCTCCAGTGGCTCATGGGCCCTTCTCAGAAAGGCTCCCTCAAAATCCACCTCAGTCACCTCTTTCACCTTAGGAACTGCAACAATGGCTCTGGCCATTGTATGGGACTGACAAGATACTTTCTGAAAAGTTGGCTGCTTCATCTGTGAGTCTGAAAAACTGGCCGGCTCTGTGGGCTGAGTGGGCAGCAGGATGTGGGTAGGAGACTCAGGCTGAAGTGCAAAATAGTCAGATAGTAGATTTTTTCTGTTGTTCTAAATGCAAAATGTCAGATAATGAAATAGTTGATAATTGAGAAGTAAAAAACAAAAAACCAAACCTACTGCAATCAATTCTGACTCATAGCAACCTACTGGATGGAGTAGAATTCCCCATATGGTTTCCAAGGCTGTGAATCTTTACTGAAGCAGACAACCTTATTTTTCTCTCCACTAATGGATTTGAACTGCCAACCTTTTTAATTGTGTTCAGTGTAGGTAGGGGAGACACAAGGATAGTGTAATACCTCAGGGTTAGTGTCATTAGGGCTGTTACTGCCCCTAGAACTGAAGAAGTTATCAGAACCTGGAAGAAGAGAGCACTGTGAGACATTCACCTTAGTCAAGGGATGCAGTCACTTCAAGGCAACCCTGGTGGGGCTTCCTATTGATCAAACAAAGGCTAAGGGTACTCATTAATTTTTGAGAAAAATAGAATATATCCAACACAAATATTTAAAAGGGCAATTTTTCCATGATATGTTAAGAGTTCTTCAAAATTATGAATAAAATAACCAAAAATTCAATACAAAAATGGGCAAAATATAAGAACACAGTTCATGGAATAAGAAATTCAAATGGCTCTTAAGCATGAAAAGATGACCAACTTCTCTCATAGTTAGAGAAATGACTATATTTACACTGAAATGCCTCCTCCTTTTTTTTGCCTGTCAAAAAGGTATGGGATAATAAGATACATTATCATTGACAAATATTGATAATATATTTTCATTGATACATATTCTGACAAGGCTGTGAGCAAAATACTGGTAGGAAGGCAGTTTGTCAATTACAAATGTATAAATCACCTAACCCAGCAATGTCATTTCTGGAAGTCTATCCCACAAATATATTCCCATAGGTTCAAATTGATGTATTTACAAGAGTATTTACTGCAGCATCTATTGCAGTAGGAAATAATTGGAAACACCACAAGTGCCCATGAAGAGCAACTGGTAAAATAATCTATGATATATTCATATCCTGGGATGATATTAACATTTAAAAAATAAAGTTATTTCAATAGTGGTATGAAAAGCTCTCTGAGATATGTTCAGTGAAAAACAGGTCCAGAAAAGTATGCATAGCATGCATCCTTTTTATAAGAAAGGCGAGGAAATAAGAACATACATTCATAGTTGTTTGTATTTATATAAAGAAACATTGGATGAATACACAAGCAACTATAAAAGTAAATGCAATCTGGGATTCTGGATTGGATCCTGGAACAAGAGAAGGACATTAGTGGGAAAATTGTTGAAATCTACATAAATTTTGTACTGAATAATATTGCAACAATGTTATTCTCCCGGTTTTGATAATATAACTGTTGTTACTTAAGATGTTAACATTATGGGAAACTGGGTCAAGGGAATAGAGCAACTCACTGCATTATATTTGCAAATTTTCTGTAAGTTAAAATTATTTCAAAATAAGCTATTTTAATACAAGCATTGATTGAAAACCTGGATGGTCCCAGCCTTGTGTTGGGACCTGTGGGAAGACAAATTAATATAGTAAGTAATTCATTATCCCTAATATCGAGAACATGATAAAGATCCATGAAACAACTGACAAGCTTTAGGGCAGATTACTTTGTAATCTTACTTTGTAATACTTCTCAGGAAGATGTTTCTTCATAACACATCTCTCTGAGCACTAAATTCATTTGGTGATTGTTTGATTAATGTCTATTTTCCCACTAGAATTTATGCTTAAAGAGGCAGGGAAAATGTATGCTCATATTGTACATATAGGTGTCTTAATGTGTGTATAGGGTATTTATGTGTAAGAGGGATTATATTTGTTTTGTGTCATTTCTGAAGGCAGAATCAGAACCAATGGTGGATATTACAAGGAGAGAAATTTCAGCTCATTGTAATAATACATTTATTTTCCAGCAGTTGGAACAATCAAATAATGAAATAGGCCATCCAGTGAAGTACAGTCCTCAACACTGGAAGTATTCCAGAAGAGGCTGGGAAACCAGGCTAGATGACAGCTAAAATTCTATGTTCTTATCAGCATCCCATACTTTAAATTTTCATCATTTGCTTCACTTTCTTTCATATCTGAAGAATCAAAGAAGCTCTTGTTTTTTGTTTTGATTTGATTTTTTGCCATCTTTCAACTCTGTGTTCTCAGTATGCTAAATGTCAAGGTTACTCTTTGAAGCCCATTTTAAAACAAATAACATTTAGCTCATTGAAGATTATTCCCTGAGTTTCTAACCACTCCCTCAGCCTTGGAAAATCTCTGCCAATTATCCTTGTTCAGTTGGCAAATCATTCCCAGGAAGGCTAGCATAAAATGTTAGTCTGGAAGAAATTATTGAGACTATTTATTGAAATGACAGACAATCTCTCTAGCTCCATGGTGACCTAAGCTTGAAAAGATCTTTGGTATAAAAACTTGTCAAAGATTTCCAAGTCTAAATAAGTTAAAACCATTTCATTCCCCTTATCAAAATGTTGGGAAAAAAAGCAAGCAAACAAACAAACTGTAGTTGATTAAGTAAGTCATAATTTTCCCTTGCAGAAACTATGATTGATTTTACCTTGCAGGTTATGTTTTCTTAACTACTTGATGATCCCAGTCTTTGTTAATCTACCACCTCATCTACCATGGAAAAATAGAATCATTGGCATTTATTACTCAAGGTTCTCACCTTACGGATTGGAGTTAGCATAGAGGTCATTTATAACAAGATATAATACTTTTTAGTCCTCTCTTCCACAATTTCACCTGATTTCCTTCAAACTTTTCAGGAGATGCTCTCTTGAACCTTACTATTTTTCTACACCTAGTGCATTGATTATGTCTAGACCAAATAGAACTTTCTGCAATGATGGACATGTTCTATAAATCTGTGCTGTTCAACATAGTAGCCACATATGGCTACTGTGCACTAGAAATGTGGCTAGTGTGATTAAGGAAAATAATTTTTATTTCATTTTATTTTCATTAACTTAAACTTAAAAAGTTGCATGTAGCTAGTGGCTACCATACTGGGCACAGATATATGCCATCTTACATATTCAAAATAAATTCCCCTGGTATTTCTGAGCTCTGTGGGGCAGTGAGTAAGGCATTTGGATGCTAATCAGAAGGTCAGTGGTTCAAACCCACCAGCAGTTTCATAGAAGGAAGACGAGGCAATCTACTTCTGTAAAGATTTGCAGCCTTGGAAACCCAATGGTGGTTGCTATAAGTAAGAATCAACTTGGTGGAAGTGGGTTTGTTTGTTTTTTTTTTTTTTTGGTTATTCTGACCTCTTTGGTTTATGAAACACATTGAGATAAGCACTATTCATAATATTTCCCTCAGTAAAAACCAATGAAAAGAATTCATGTAGTCTCTTTGCTAATCTTTTTTTTAAAAAAATTCTACGAGTACCTTTTGTATCTGTTTTCTCATTTTGCTCTCTGAGTTACATATAAAAAGTTCTCAATTTGGAATAAAGTGATCATAGTCTGAGAAATTATTTAGTAACCTTGGTCTTGTCACCCATTGAATTTATTAAATCTCAATTGGTTTATCATGATTATCAAGAAATCCCAATGGGTTTTTTCAAATCCACCACCCATTCAATATTGATTATGCTCTTACTGTGAGTAATGTATGCTGGGATATAATATGAGTCAGTAATGGAGTTGAAAATAACTAACATATATTGAGCACCTACCATATACTAGGCATTTTCCTAGTGCCTAAGGCATTTGACTGCTAACTAGAAGGCTGGTGGTTCAAACCCACCAGCCACTCCTCAGAAGGAAGATTGGGCAATCTACTTCCATAGTGATACCACCTCAGAAACTCAAGGAGGAGTCGCTATGACTCGGATCCAACCTGACGACAGTGAATTTTTTTTGGGGGGTGGGGATATCTATTACATAAGATACATATTTTAGTTTTCATGACTTCCCTGCATAATTGTATTATCCCTATTTTTTTTTTTTTTTTAAGAAGAAACCCAGGGCAAGATAGTTTAAGTGACTTACACAGGGCCATAGGGCTAAGCAGCAGAGCCAGGATTCAAAACCTGGTCTTTGAACTCTAAATTCAATTTTTTTCCACTACACAATGGTTGCCTCCTGAGTAATTTAAAAAGCTAAATAAATAAATTAAATAACTAGCATATATTGAGCACTTATGTGCCAGGAACTATGGTAAGTGCTTGACATACATTAATATTTAGTCCTATAAGTTTTACAACTAAAAAAAGTATAAAACATAGGTTAAATTAAGTTAACAGGGTCAAACGCTTCAGGGAGGTCAAGGAGAAACTGACGAATTAGCTCTTTCATCACACTCATTTTTCTTTTAGCCTGGTGAGTAACTGGCTTGAGGACCTTTTTACATTTAAATTTCAAAATCTGTCTGGAGTGTCCATTATGTACAAAGCACTATATAATAAACTCGGAAGGGAAGACAAATTGCAAAGATACATTAAAACAGGTTCTTATCTTCAAAAGTCTTTTGCTCTTCCATTTTCTTCAGTCTCCTTTCCCTCCCCTATTCACATTCTGTTTAATTTTTCAAAAGATATAAAATATGAATACCAAGTTGTTGTTGTTATGTGCTGTCCAGTCAGACCTGACTCATAGCGACCCCTCCTTGGGTTTCCGAGGTGGTATCACTACGGAAGTAGATTGCCCAACCTTCCTTCCGAGGAGTGAATACCAGGTTAGTGATATGTAATTTTTATATTTTGAAAGTTTGGTTCTTGATCCACATAAACATATTACAATTGTATTATGTTAGGCAGGGCATGACATAGATGGAGGATTACTGAAGGTAATTTAAACCAAATTCAAAATTACCAGTGAAGCAAAAGCTGCTACTCATTTATAAGAACCTGATCAGTTTTCCTATCCTGTTACATCACTTAGATATTCTACCTTGCCTTAAACATATCAATATTCCTCTTCCAGGTTTTGATTTTTTTATCATAACATTCAAAAACATAGTTGTAGACATTCTCAAAAAGCTTGTAATGAATTTCCCTTTTCTCTTTAATTTTCATTTCTTTTCTTTGCTCTGGAACGATAAGAGCTGGTATTGGCCAAGTTCATATAAATCACTTAAAAAGGGTATAATTTGTCATTTGATAAATATCTCAGCACAAAAGAGTAAATGAAAAATAGGTAAATGTACATGTATTTGCATGTGAATGTACATACACATTTCTGTGTGTGTTTGTGTTGTGTGTGTATTCCCCTCCTGGAGGCCAATATTGAGAAAAACTCACCCAAGCAAATGCTCAGGGAAACGTTTTTTTCTACTCTATAAAGCAGTTCATTTCAGGTCTAGTCTAGTGAGGATCTAGAGGATAATCTAAAGTCCAGAGTGATTCAAGAGGCCTACCCTTGGAGATTTGAGACAGTTCCCAGATTATCCTAGCATTTCAGTATTACTTTGGGAGCTACTTTGTGTATCTTTGTGTATCTATTACTTCAGCACCTCTGATCTCAGATAAAAGTTGTCAGTGAAATTAATGCTAAACCTACTTGAATTATATATGCAGTTTTCAGAAATCAGACACAGCAAGATATCTGTATCAAGAGACAGAAGACCAAGAGTGCTACTAGGCAGGATTTTACATTCAATTGGGATGTATCACTCTAATATGGATACTGCACAGCTGGAGACAGAGAGCTGCTAGCTAAATAGCTTGGTTACAATAGCTAATGGCAACATTAGATAAATGAATGCACATACAAAGCAACCTTTTGTCTTTAAGCATTTCCTTCTTTAATCATGCCTAGAAATTCCACTGAATGAGTTCTAATTTCTTTCCTTACCAATCTATTATTAAAATTTAAAATATGATAGTTAAAATCCTTTTTAGAAATGTAAAAGCTTAAAAATTTGAGCACTAACTTATGTAACCTTAAACATATTATTTTTAAATAAAAAGCAATATAAAGTCTAGTCTCAACTATTAGTTACTGCAGAATGGGATTTAATAAAATTATTTTAAAGCATATTTATTCTGAAATTATGAGTAAAACAAAATTGACAGTTCCTAAAAAAGTTAAAAAATAAAATTACCTTAAAAAAAAAAAATCACTGCCGTGGAGTCAATCCTGACTCATAGCAATCCCTCCTTGGGTTTCCGAGACAGCATGTCTATGGAAGTAGATTGCCCAGTCTTCCTTCCCAGGAGTGGCTGGTGGGTTTGAATTGCCAACCTTCTAGTTAGCAGTCAAATACCTTAGGCACTAAGCCACCACAGCTTTCCTAAAATTATCATAAGACCCAGAAATTACATTCCTATGCTATACCCTCAAAACTTGAAAGCAGAGACTCCAACAGAGACTTGCAAACCAGTATTCACTGCAGCACTATTCACAATAGCCAAAATGTGGAAACAACCTAAATGCCCATCAACAGATGAATGGATAAACAAAATGTGGTACATACATGCAATGGAATACTACTCAGCCAGCAGAAGAAATAAAGTCTTGTTGCATGCTACAGTGTGGATGGAGCTGGAAGACATTGTGCTGAATGAAATCAAATCAATCAAAAAGGCCAAATATTATATGACCTCACTTACATAAAAAGACAAGAAAGGCAAACTTATAAAGAACAATGTTTATTAGTGATTATCAGGGGCAGCAGGGAGGAGAAAAGTGGGAGTTAACAAGGAGGGAAGTATCACGTTGATGAAGGGTAGAGTTGAACAGCTAATTATTGCAATTACTGTCAATAAGTTGTACATATGTAAAAAGTTGAATTGGCAAAAGTTTTGTGATAGATATATTTACCAGAATGCCAAAGAGAAATAATAGCTGCTGAGGCTGATTGTATATAATGAAAAACCTTATGAGGTTTGATCCCTTGGTTTGGAGGTTTAGCGTCATGGTTTCATGGGACACCCAGTTAACTGGCCTAATAACATTTAGTGCCTCTGTTCTACCGCCTAGTTTGATGTGTAGTACCTGGGGTCTTGGGAGCTCTGGTAGCATAGTGGCTAAAGCACTTGATTGCTAACCAGAAGGCTGGCGGTTCAAACCCACCAGCCACTCCTCGGAAGGAAGGTTGGGCAATCCTACTTCCATAGTGATACTGCCTCAGAAACCCAAGGAGGGGTCGCTATGAGTTGGGGCCAACTCGACGGCACATAACAACAACAACAACAACCTGGGGTCTTAAATGGTTGCAAGTGGCCATCAAAGGCACAACATTTTCTCTCTTCCTGGAAGAACAAAGGAAGAAGCAAAGTTAAAACTAGGAGGAAGATATGGAATGTGTGGCTAATTTCCTCCATGAACAACTGCCTCCTTTGCCATGTTACCAGAAGAACTGAATGATGCCTGGCTTCCATTACTGAATGCTTTGATCAAAGATTCCAAGAGAGAATCCTGATCAAAGGGAGGAAAATGCAGAACAGAATTTCAAATTCTAAAGGACTCCAGACATACTAAACCTATGAAGATTGGATAAACCCCTGAAAATATTGCTCTGAGATAATCTTTAAACCTTAAACCAAAAATATTCCCTGAGGTCTTCTTAAAACCAAACAATAGTTTAGCTTAACTAGTAAAAAATGTCTGAGCAGCAACTTGAAAGATTAGATAAGAACTTTAGGAGACAGTGAGTTTGTGTTAATGAGGGAGGAAAAAACAGAATAAGAGGGTGGGAATAGTTGAACAGCTCAAAGAATGTAATCAATGTCTCTAAACGGTGCATGTAGAAACCACTGAATTGGTATACGTTTTGCTGTGTATTTCTCAACAACAACAAAATGAATAAAAGTGTATAAAAAAGAAAAAAAACAGTTATACTTGATCAATAGTGCCTTTATTTGTTACAGTGAACTAAGGATAAAACATTCTAGGCTGTAAAATACATTAAATTAGAAATAACAGAAATAAATAAGAAACTTTTTCTCTCACCAGGAAAATTTTATTCTAATAGCCAATGTCTGTCCAATAGAATATTTTTCTTTTTGAATAAGTTAAATTCATTGTTATCTGATATAAAAATAAAATAATAGTAATAACTTAAATGGGCAATCCATATATATTTTGGCATCTAACCCAGTTGGATAAAGATAATGGTCATATTTTTCAAGGAACTCAATTCAGCTTGCATTATGGAACTAACAAGTATAATGATAATGTGAAGATTAATCACTAGAAAATTAACAATAACAATATTCATCACAACTAGTCTACAAATAGCAATGAATAAATGTAATATAAATAAAAGAATTATCAATGTGAAAGGCAGCAGATCTTAGATTACAGCCAATAAAATATATACTAGATGTCAGAACAGCAAGTCTGTTATTTAATAAAATTAATAAAGAAATGAAGTTTATTGAATTAGCAGTTTCACTTAGTAGTGTTATCACAAGACCCAATCATTCATTCTAAAGAGAAGAAAGTTTACAATTAGACTATAATATAATAAGACCAATTCTCATAAGAAAACGCAATGAATTAGCCTCATAATGTTGTTATCACACTGTTTATGACTATAGTAGAATAGCTAATGCAAACATGAAAACTGCACAGTGTTAAAACAATGTCAATTGTATACACAATGGAGTAATTTCATGTCTTCATATATATAACCATACACTAATTTTTTGGTTATTGTTAGTGTTGATACCAAATTACATATATCATATTCTTTAGCATAAACATCCTTTTCTTTTGTGTGCTTCCTGGTGGCATCATTTACTTTGGTCAAGTTGTGCTCATTAAACCCACATGTACTACCACTATTCCCATCACTAAATCCCACCTGAATTTAGAGAAGAGCCTAAGGCACTTGACTGCTAACCAGAAGGCTAGCGGTTCAAATTTACCGGCCACTCCTCGGAAGGAAGGTTGGACAATCTACTTCAGTAGTGATACTGCCTCTGAAACCCAAAGCAGTGTCACTGAGTCAGGTCCGACTCAACGGCACATAACAACAACAAAAACAACAACCATCTAACATTTTTCAAGTCTGGAAACTCCACAGAAAACTGTCCAACATAGATGACTATGCTGGTATTTGAAATTTCATAGCTTCCACCATCACAGCAACACTCAAGCCACTACAGTACTACAGACTGACAGGTAAGTGGTGAAACAAGATTAAGACAGACTGGGAAGAACAACTTGGCAATCTATTTCAGGAAAAAATGGCCAATGAAAATGTTATGGATAATAGCAGTACACTGTCTGATATAGTGCCAGAAGATGAGCCCTTCAGGGTTGAAGACATTGAAAATAGTGTACCTTAATGACATGGATACAGTAATCCTTTCAGGACCTTCATTTGCTGATGTGGCATGACTCAAAATGAGAAGAAACAGTTGCAAACATCCATTAATAATTGGAACATGGAATGTATGAAGTATAAATCTAGAATATTGGAAGATGTCAAAAATTAAATACAATGCTTAAAGATAAACATCCTAAGCATTAGTGAGCTGAAATGGACTGATATTGACTATTCTGAAATGGATAATCATATCATATACTAAAAGGTTGGGCAATCCTACTTCCGTAGTGATACTGCCTCGGAAACCCAAGGAGGGGTCGCTATGAGTCGGGTTTGACTCGACAGCACATAACAACAACAACAACATACTATGCAGGGAATGGCCAATTGAAGAGGCATAGGGTCAGATTCACTGTCAAAAGGACATTTCCAGATCTATCCTGAAATACAATGCTGTCAATGATAGGGAAGATTAGTTAATATGACTATTATTCAAATTTACACACCAACTACTAATGCTAAAGATAAAGAAATTGAAGATTTTTTGAATAAATTTCTGCAGTCTGAAATTGATCACACATGCAATCAAGATACATTGATAATTAGTGGTGATTGGAATGCAAAAGTTGGAAAAAAAAGAAGAATCAGTAGTTGGAAAATATGGCCTTGGTGATAGAAATGACATGGGAGGATGCATGATAGAATTTTGCAAAACCAATGACTTATTCATTGGAAATACATTTTTCAAAAACATAAAATGGAGCGTGGACCTCACCAAATGGAACACATAGGAATTAAATCAACTCTATTTGTGGAAAGAGACAAAGGAGAAGGACAATATCAGGAAGAACAAGAGCAGCAGTTGACTGTGGAACAGACCATCAATTGCTTCTATGGAAGTTCAAGCTGAAGCTGAAGATAATTAAAACAAGTGCATGAGACCAAAGTATGACCTTGATTATATCCTATCTGAATTTAGAGACCATCTGAAGAATAGAATTGACTCATTAAACACCAATGACCAGAGACCAGACGAGTTGTGGTTCACACAAGAAGAAAGCAAAAGGTCATTAAAAAGATAGAAAAGGAAGAAACGACTAAAATGGATGTCATAGGAGACTCTGAAACTTGAATAGAGATCAGCTAAAGCATATGGAAAAATGGGGAAGTAAGAGACCTGAACAGGAGATTTCAGAGGGAGGCCAGAGAACACAAAGTAAAGTATTACAATGAAATGTGCAAAGACTGGGAGTTAGAAAACCTAAATGGAAGAAAAAGCTCAGTATTTCTGAAACCAAAAAAACTGAAGAAAATATTCATGCCTCAAGTTGCAAATATTTAAGGAGTCTATGGAAAAAAACTGAATGATACAAGAAACACCAAAAGAAGATAGAAGGAATATACAGAGTCATTGTACCAAAAAGAATTAGTCGATGGTAAATGATTTCAAGAGGTATCATATGATCAAGAACTGATGGTAGTGAAGGAAGATATACAAGCTGCACTGAGGGCATTGTCTGAAAACAAGGCTCCAGGAATTGATGCAATATCAGTTGAGATATTTCTGCAAATGGCTGGAATGTTGGAAGTGCTCATTCATCTATACCAAGACTAGAAGAGATCCATGTATATGCCTATGTTAAAGAAAAGTGATCCAATGGAATGTGGAAATTATTGAACAATATCATTAATATCACATGCAACTAAAATTATGCTGAAGATAATTCAAAAAATGGTCGCAGCAGTACATAATTAGGGAACTGCCAGAATTTCAAAAGAAAATGTGGAATGAGGGATATTGTTCCTTGCGGATATCAGATGGATCTTGACTGAAGTAAGAAAACACCAGAAAGATGTTTACCTGTGCTTTATTGCCTATGTAAAGACATTTGACTGTGTGAGTCAGAACAAATTACAGATAACATAGTGAAGAATGTTGTTGTTGTTGTTGTTATGTGCCCTCGAGTCAAATCCGACTCATAGCGACCCCTCCTTGGGTTTCCGAGGCAGTATCACTACGGAAGTAGGATTGC
>NW_006922298.1:60056-67127 GCF_000298275.1 Orycteropus afer afer | reverse complement strand
CAGTCAGAAAATCAAATGACATATAGCATTGGTCAAATCTGCTGCAAATGACCTCTTTAAAGTGTTAAAAAAACAAAGATATGACTTTGTGGACTAGGGTGCACCTGACCTAAGCCCTGGTATTTTCAAGTCTTATATGCATGTGAAAACTGGACAATGAAAAAGGGAAGACCAAAGAAGAATTCATGCTTTTGAATTATGGTGTTGATGAAGAATATTCAATATGCTGTGAATTGCCAGAAGAATGAAAAACTCTGCCTTGGAAGAAGTACAGCCAGAATGCTCCTTAAAAGCAAGGATGGCAAAGCTTCATCTTATGTACTTTGGACATGTTATCAGGAGGGACCAGTCCCTGGAGAACGATCTCATGTTTGGTAAAGTAGAAGGTCAGCAAAAAAGTACAAGGCTCTCAATGATATGGGTTGACACAGTGGCTGCAACAAAGGGCTAAAACATAGCAATGGTTATGAGGATGGTGCAGGACTGGGTAGTGTTTCATTTTATTTTACATAGGGTCATTATGAATCGGAACTGATGCAATCAATGACACTTAACAATAACAATCATCTAGAGAGTGGTTCCCCATCATCCCTGGTGTTTTGGTTCTCCAGTGCCTAACAGAAAATACCACAAATGGATGGTTTTAACATACAGGAATTTATTCTCTTACAGTTTAAGAGGTTAGAAGTCCAAGTTCAAAGTGCCAGCTCTAGGGGCTGGGTGCAGGCCCCCTGACCTTGGGCTTCCTCTCTGCCTCTTGCTCCTGGCCCACTGGAGCTGGAGGCATCTCTAGACTTAGGCAGGTGCTGCCTGCTGAGGTTAACAAACCCAAGGTCAACAAGTAAAACAGCACAGTCCAAAGATCATCAAGCAACATGGCAGGCCACTAGTTCAAGTCCAAAAACAGTCCCAAGATTGGCAGACAATCATAGCAGGCCATTAAGATGAACACTCAGCCAAATGCAGGATCCAGATATGCCAAAAAGCTAGAGACCTTCCTCAAAGCTTCTTCATATATACTGGAAGCAGACCATATCCCTAAGGATCTTACTCAGCTGCTCACAGCAAATTCCACCATGACGATGATTACCAGTCTCACCATGGGGAATATCCAGTTGCCCAGCCACTCAAAACCAAGTTCAGCCAAGTCGACACACAGCCTTAACTACCACACCTTGTAACTGCCAAGGTCTCCATATATCTATCTATCTATTCTTGTCTTCTTATAAAAGTGGGATCATACCTTTATTGCCCATACATGATTGACTTATTTCCCCTAGCATTATGCCCTCCAGATCCTTCCATACTATGGTTTGTCTTGTGGACTCATCATTGTTCATTATTGTTGCTTAGAATTCCATTTTATGTATGTGCCATGTTTTACTTATCCATTCATCCACTGAAGGGTCCTTGGGCTGTCCCCCCCTTTTTTTTGCTATTGTGAATAATATTGCAATGAACATAGGTATGCATATGTCTGTCCTTGTCTCTTTTATTAGATATTAGTGTATCCCTAGGAGTGGGCTTCCAAGGATCATAAGATATTTCTAATTCTAGTTTTTTGAGAAGTGCCATAACATTTTCCATAGTCATTGTATCATTTTACAGTCCCACCAGCAATGGGTAAGTGTTCTAATCTCCCCACAACCTTGCTAACATTTGTCGTTACATCTTTTTTTTTTTTTTTTTTTAGCAGTGCCATTTTGGTCCAAGTGAGATGTAGGTTTGATTTGCAACTCTTTGATGTCTAATGATAGTGTGCATCTTTTTATATATTTATTGACCACTTGAATGTCCTCTTTGGTGAGGTGTCTGTTCATGTCCTTTGTAGAAGGCAGTACTTCTATACACATGGTATTTCAGTCAAACAATCCAATATTTCCGTGCTGCACGTTATACAGAATTAAAAAAGAAGTGTAGGATGTGGTTTCTCCCCTCTATGAGCTATAACAAAGTTTGAAAGAGAAAGCACTATATGAGCATTTAAATACAGTTGAGAGCTAAACTGATAACAGGAACAAAAGGAGTTCAGAGAGAAATCAGTGTGGGCCAAGTGAAGGTAGGATCTGAGTTGGTTTTTGGATCACCCTAAGATGAATGTACCAGCAATCAATAATTATAATTTACTGGGCTAAAAGGCACAGATGAATCTATAAAAATTAAAATGGCATATGCATACATGTATTGCTTTTTCTTTATCTAAGTACAGATAGATTATAGGCTCAGCCTGAATAGATTGCATTCATTTGAACTTTCTGTTTTTGTCTTAGATCAATATAGTAGATTAAAAGGAACATCAGTTTCAGTCTAACAAAACATAACTTGTACTTATATGCATGTAGCTGCAGAATGAAAATAAAGTATCAACTAATATATGGCATACATGAAAAAGTTAAAACCAAATGTACATTATGTGACATATATTGACATCTGATTGTAAGAGAATTGCCAAAGTATTGAAATGAATGAGAATCAAGGTCAGTGTTATAAGCATAACTGAGTGATGTTATTATTGTTTCTTTGGTAAGCATATTTTTTCAGCCCCAACTGAGGTCAATCATTCCTTTTAATATAGGAATGTATCACTTTAGGTTCAAGTAATAGTAACAAGATATTCTTCAAATTTCAAGCTGGTAATCTTAGTATAATACTGTGGGGTCACTGGATGGCCAAGCCTTGGCTATGATTGAGGGTTATAACCTTGATGAATATTTCCCTATGAAGTATCCAGTCTGGCTTCTGAGACAAAGATACAACTGGGGATGGTCAGTGCTAGTGCTCTTGGCCAAGAGGTCAAGTCTCTGACACTTATTCAGGTTTTAAGATAGAACATAACAGGGAATGATGATAGAGGGATTTGTTATTGTTTTCTACAATACATAATAATGACTCCATTGTTCTTTAAACTCCTGTTCAATGATTTTTCAATATACCATGTATCCACTGGAAACACATAACAGTGTAATTCTATTCAAAGCTTAATCTCAGTAAAAGTACTTTACTCAAGTTACCCATGCTAGAAACGTGGACTTGATCCTTGATGATTCATCACTCGCCACATGAATTTCCTAGTCCCACCTGCTAGCTCATCATATTTCTTACATATATCAATTTGTCTCCATCTCTTTTTCCACTGTCTTAGTTCAACAAACCATCATCTTTCTTCTGGCCTATTACTACAGTCCCCTAACTAATCTACCAGCTTCCATTCTTGCCCCACCTCCCCCTACATTCATTCTTTGTAGCAGATACAGCACAACTTTCCCAAACATAAATCAAACCCTGTTACTCCCATGATTAAAAACATTTTAATGGTGCCCAGTAGCCTATAGGATAAAAGCCAAACTCCTTGGCATGGCTTATAAAGCCTTTCCTGACTGTCACCCTGCCTTATTTTGCAACCTTATTTTCTACAAATTCTCTTCCATTCATCATCTTGTAATCTAAGCACTTCAAGGTACCTGCAAGCTACACAATCATTCCCTAAATTTTCACACTTTGCACTTTCTATTTCATATGCCTGTAATGCCCTCCCTTTTCTCTGACCCTTACTCCCACATAGCTGACAAACTCATATTTGCCCTTCAAAGTTTAGTTAAAAAAACACACTCATTGTAGAGCCCTTTACTGATGAAGTCAGCCAGTCATTTGCTTGCTCCACTTGCTTCCACAGCAATTCATAATACTACTCCTACCATATATACTACATTGAATTATAAGAATATTCAGCTATATTGTCCATTAGTTTATGAGCTTTTTAGGGCAGGATCTGTGTCATATTCTTTATTTTATCCTTAGTTATCAGTGGAGTTTCTAACACCAAGTAAATTATCAAAAAATTATATCCTGAATGAGTTGTTTGACTAGATCTATAGATAATATTTACAAATGGATTATAAACAATATACCACAAATAAAACACATATGTATATATTTTAAGTCATGAGTAATTATTTTATTATCTCACATATGTGACCTCTGTTCCACTCTTGATTCTTTAACTCTGAAAAGAAAGTTGAAAAATAAAAGCCAAAGATTATAGAAGAGTTTTAATTGGAGGCAAGCTATGGTTATGTCTTTAATGATAATTATGTAGTGTGAGAAGATATGCAAGTGTCAGGGGATAATGGTGCTTTATAGTCCATATCATACACTCAATAGATATAGATTACCTGATTGATTACAAGTGCTGTGTAAAATGCTAAGGGTAAAGAAATTATTGTAACAAAATATATATGCTCAAACTCACAATTTAATGAAAAGAAAAAAGTTATTACAATACAATGTGATCAGTGTTGCAATAGAGCTATTTACAGAATGCTGTGAACTCCTATGTGCCTAATTCAGAAAATGTTAAGGAAATTTTCCCAGAAATGAGTAGGAGAAACACAGGCAAAGATGCAGGATAGATAAGCCAGGCAAAAGCGAGAGTTCTTGCAAAGGCAGGGGAGTGGAAGTGTGGCTTATTTGAGGAACTGCATACAATATATGCATGTGTCAATACATCTGGAACACAGAAGGCAAAGAGAGAGAGAAAAAAAAGCATGGTTCATTTCAAAGGCCCTTCTATATCATGATAAGGAACTTTATCCTGAAGTTAGTGGCAGGGGAGAAGGAGTGGGGAAGGAAAATGGAAGGACTTCAAGCAGAAGAATAGGATTTGCATTTTAGGAATATTAGTCTGGTTACTTTGTAGAGAATGGATAGGAGTGGAGGAAAAATTGATAAGATTGGAGACAGAGATACTAGTTATAATCAGAGCAAGAGATGATAATGGCCTGAATTAACTTAGTAGTAATGGGAATGAAGAAGATATTTAAAAGCTAGGAGTGACAGGTCTAGTAGGATGTGTATGTTAAGTAAGGAACAGAGTCGTGAGTGAAGTATTATGTTCCTGATTTGAGGTACTGGTACCATTCACTAAGATTGGGGATAAGAAAGGAGGAGCAGATTTGGAGAAACAGTTTCAACTCTGTTGGGTTTGAAGGACCTGTGAGTAATTCAGGTGAAGACATAAAATATATAGTTGAATATATGGGTCTGCAGCTTAGAAGAAAAGTCTTGGATGTAAATACTGATTTTGGAAATATCAATATAGTAGTTAAACCCATAGGAGGAATTGGGTCTCACATCTTTGCTTTTAGTCCAGAATTTCTTCTAGACTCTAGATTCAGCACGAACACATGTTGTCAGTGGACTGAATGGAGAACAGAAAGAAGATGGTTGTAGAGTGAAGAAGTAGTGGATGGTAAAGAAGGGGAGTTAGTCTACTCTTTTAAGAATGGGTGTGAAGAGTGCAAGGAATGGTGTTATTCCTAGAGAAAATATAGGATCAAAGAGAAGATGAGAGGGAGTGGGATTCAGGAAGAAGAATATATTTTCCATTGAAATTGGAGACCAGAAAGTAAGGATGGATCTGGGTAAAAATACTTTTATCTGTAGGGGATCAGAAGGTTGAGGGTACGTTCAGAACTGCATTTTACAAAGACCACTATGACAACATATGAAAATTGAATTATAGGTAAATGACTTATTCCATGCATTCCTCAAGGTTGAACATAAAACAAACAGGGTTTTAGCTCTTAAACGAAGCAGAACACACTTACCACATTCCTATATTAATCATGAAGCTGAACATAATAAAAAGTGAGATACAATATCAATATAAGAAATCAATTATATTCCTATACACTAGCAAGAACAAACTGAAAATGAAATTAAGAAATTACACATGCAGTAGCATCAAAATGGAAGTAAATTTAAGAAAAGAACTATGAAATTTGTGTACTGAAAACAACAAAACATTGTTGAAATAAATTAAAGGAGACTTAAATAAATGAAAAGACATCCTGGTTCATGGATTGGAAAATGGTAATCTTCCCCACACTAATCTATAGGTTCAAAGCAATAGCAGGCTCATTCCACTAAAAGATGTGTTTTCTTACTCATCTCTGATTCATGAAGGAATTTCTCTAAAACAAGAAGGTATACATGAATAATAATTATATTTTATGATCTAGAAATCAGGACATGTGGCCTAGAAAAGTTGCTTCTTTTAATCTTTGTAATTATTTACAAGAAAAGTATTTCAAAGGTATGAAATCATGCTTAGGTGATACATTTGACAAATTTCCATTATTAAAAAAAGTTACATGAAATTAGTGATGTCTCCATTAAAATTTAACATGTACAGTCTCTCTATTAGGTATAGTTCCAATGGAGGAAACTATGAGTAACATGCATCATATTCTGTCTGAATTTAAATTACTCACCAATTTTAAAATGTGCGTCTTTGGCAGATACATTCACTCCTGATCTACGATACCTCAGGGTACTATTTTTTAGTACTAAATACTTACTCTTCCCAACATAAACTCAAACTCACTGCCACGGAGTCGGATCTGACTCATAGTGAGTGCAGTGTCACTATGGAAGTAGATTTCCTAATCTTCCTTCTGGGGAGTGGCTGGTGGGTTTGAACCGCCAGCATTCTTGTTAGCTGTCAAATGCCTTTGGCACTACGCTACCAGAGCTCCTTTCCCAACATGTCGTTGTTGTTGTTATGTGCCATCGAGTTGGCCCCGACTCATAGTGACCCCTCCTAGGGTTTCCGAGGCAGTATCACTACAGAAGTAGGATTACCCAACCTTCCTTCTGAGAAGTGGCTGGTGGGATTGAACCGCCAGCCTTCTGGTTAGCTATATATTTGTGTGTTTGTGTGTGTGAATTAGAACAAAGTAGGAGAAATTTTTACTCAAGGCTTTAAAATATTTAATTTCAGTAGAAGTTCTGGTGGAGCTGCTAACCAAAATGTCAGCTGTTCAAACTCACCAGCTGCTCTGAAGGAGAAAGATGAGACACTCTGCTTCTATAAATATTTATAGCCTTGGAAACACTATGGAGCAGTTCTAGCCTATCCTACGAGGTTGCCATGAGTTGGAATAGACTTCATGATGGTGTTTTTTTTTTTTTCCTTCAGACTTTTGCTTCTGGCTGGAGAGAATTGTCACACCTTTCTTCCAAGGCACCTCTGGCTGGGTTCAAACCACCAACTTTTCAGTTAGCAATGCA
>NW_006922298.1:58701-59647 GCF_000298275.1 Orycteropus afer afer | reverse complement strand
ATAAATGCTCAGCTGATATGCCTGTCTATTGTTTGGCTGGAAGCCACAGGTGTGCGTTCAATTCCAGACCTGAAGGGCAGCTAGGGGCCATGGTACCCAGAGGCTCTTAAACATAGCTTAGGAATGTGTTAATAAGCATACTTTTTTAATGAAATTTCAGCTCTATTTAACTAGTTTTAAAAAGACTATATTCAAGATTTTGTTGTGTGTTAATATAACTAATTTGTTTTAAGATACACTCTCCATGAATTATTTTAGCTCTACTTACATATAGTCTCCATATGATTATGGATGTGCTTTTCAATCATGTGTGTGAATGAAACTTTTCTCTGAATTTCACAGGCCAGTCTAGCATGCATTAAAGAATACAGAAAAAAGTTAAAACTTCACAACTGATCCAAAAGTGTTTAAAGGGAGCCTAGAGTTATTCTTTTTTCTTTTTCTTTTTCTTTTTTTTTTTGTGGACAAGGCTATACTTTAAGCGCAGAACAGGAGAAGAAATAGTTCCTTTCTGGATACTGGAGTAATCTTAGAGTAGGAAATTGATGACTAATTACCTCTTTCTTGTCCATGCTTTGCCATGACATACTTATCTTAAGGTTAGGTGGCCATTAATCCACTGCCCTCAAGTCGACTCTGATTCATAGCAACCTTATATGAAAGAGTAGAGCTACCTCATAGGATTTCCAAGGCTGCAATCTTTCTTTTCTTCTTTTTCTTTAAATTGTGATTTGGGTGAAAATTTACAGAGAAAATACACTTTCCATACAGCAGTTCATATAAACTTTGTCTCATGACATTGACCACAATTTGCCACAATGCAACATCTCCTCTCCTACTTCCTCCTGATAGTTACCTCTTCCCTGTGTCCATCCCTCCTTGCACTCCTGCCCCCTGAGCTGTCTCCCTGTGCATAAGCAGCCCTTCTTTTTCCCATGCTTGTTCT
>NW_006922298.1:47386-47803 GCF_000298275.1 Orycteropus afer afer | reverse complement strand
TGTTTCTACCACTTTATCCTGCTTCTTTTTGTGGACTGTGATGGTCTGTTGTCACCGAGACATCATGGTATTGTATTAAGATCTCTGTTAATTGTTTGTGAAGAGCTGCCAAGGGTGATTCAGGCTCTTCTTGATGGTTTTTTATCTTTGGCCCATTGTTGGAGAAGGGGTTGGTGGCTCTTACTCAGTAAGTAAAGTTGCAGGTAGTGTGGGTGTACTTGTATCTTATGAGGGCTGTTGCTGTCTCCCACACTGTTAGACAAAAAATACAATTGAATAACCATCTAAAAACAAAGGAACAGTAACCAAAAAAGGAAAAATCGGGGAAAAGAAGAAAAAACAAGAAAACTTGAAATATCTGGGGATAGGGCCCTAGGAGAAAAAAAGGTAGAGAAGAAGAATAATGAAGGAAAAAAT
>NW_006922298.1:43187-47215 GCF_000298275.1 Orycteropus afer afer | reverse complement strand
AAAAAAAAAGGTGTAAACTAGGACCTGGGATGGGAAGAATAGTAAAAAGGACAAAAGTATTATTAATAATGTTGTTGTTGTTGTTATGTGCCGTCAAGTCGGACCTGACTCGTAGCGACCCCTCCTTGGGTTTCCGAGGCAGTATCACTATGGAAGTAGATTGCCCCATCTTTCTTAGTAGTTTTAAAACAGACAAATACAAGCGAACTAAACACCAGAAAAAAGAAAGAAAAAAAGAAAAAGAAAAATCAGTTCAGGACAGGGCTGGGCACCCAGGCTCCATCCAAGCACGCAGACTGGGATGGAGTTCCTGTGGGCCCAGAAGGTGGGTGGGAGTTGGGGGTGGCTGCACCTCTGTTCACCACGCAGGTGTGGGGTATGAGAGTAGCAAGAGGAATATCGCACCTTTTCAGTCTTGCAGGTCTGGAGTGTACTTGGGGTTACTGGAAAGCAGAACCTCTTCTTAAGCCTCTGGATTCTTGGAAAGTGCTGTCTCTTTAAATATCCAAAATTATCAAGCCACTTGTAAACATTCAAAATGGCGGCACCCTCCAGACAGGCAAAAGTCCACAGCTCAGCCTGCCTTTTTCTTTGCCTTCTCTTTTTATTCCCAGCCACTAGAGCAGTCCTCCAAGCAGTCCCTGGCTAGAAGGGCTGATTTTTAGGTTAATTCTTAGGTCCTACCACCCCTTGGGAATCTCCAATCTGTCTGTGCCATCAGGATCACTCAGAATCGCTGCCAGACCTCAGGCCCCTATGTACTATACTCCTTTTTTTTTTTTTTGGTATTTTCATGCAAATTCTTCTGCTAGTTGGGGTTTAGTCACCTTCTACATCCTTCCATTCAAGGCTCAAGGGTCCAGGATTATCTTCTGTGTCTATGTTAATTGGTTTCCCTTTTCTTTATTGAAGAGGGTCTGTGCAGGCTTTCTGCCTATTCCGCCATATTGGAATCGATCGATCATGACCTACTGGCTCTAATTTTTATGGAAGCAGACTGCCACATTTTTCTCCCTGGTGGGTTTGAACTGCTGACCTTTCAGTAAGCAGCCTAACACTTGACTACTGTACCACTAGGTCATCTTAGGTGACCACTACTCACTAGATATCAAATACCCAATGCTTAAGTATTATTAATGATACTTTGGTGGTTCAGTGATAGAATTCTCTCCTCCCATGTGGGAAACCCAGGTTTAATTCCTCGCAAATGCACCCCATGCACAACCACAGTTTGTCGGTGGAGTCATACATGTTGCTAGGATTCAGCAGAGTTTTCAGACTAAGGCAGATTAGGAAGAAAGGCCTGATGACCTACTTTAAGAAAGCAGCCAGTAAAAATCCTACAGATCACAATAGATATAGAGATATCCCAGGACTGGCAGCATTTTGTTCTTTTGTGCATGGGGTTGCCATGAGTTGGGGGCTGACACAAAGGCACTTAACAGCAAGAACAACTATCTTTAGTTCTGATCAGGAGTGAGAACAGATGATATATATTAGATCTCCAAAATAAAGAAATAAATAAAATGTACTTTCATTTTTTTTATTCTACCAACCTTTGATTAAAGCTGCTTTTGGAAACCAAATTGATTAGTTTGAGTAACAAATTTTATTTCTCCTTCTTACTCTCTGATGTAAGCACTAAGGTAGCAAAAGGCAGTCAGTGATAGATTCTGATTAATTAAGATTCCACTATGTCTTATTTATTGTACTCATCGGTGTTTGTGTTCTCTTGAGGTAATTAATTTCAGAAGGCCATTAAAGTACATAGTCATAACAAAGTTACTGCAGAATTCATAAGAGAAGGGAACAAAATTATCCTCTTTTGTCATTAGCATAAAAATGCACTAGTGGTGCTCATTACATATTATTGCTCATTTGCTAAATAAAAAAAATATATTGAATGCATACTATATACCTAGAACTGTTCTATAAAATGGAGGATACAGATTAAGTTTTGCCCTCATGGAGCTTACATTCTAGAAGAGGGAGGAGGAATACAATAAATAAACAAGGAAGACGATAAAATAATTTCAGATTGTGAGTAATATTACAAACAAAATAAAACAGAATGATGTAACAGTGACTTGGGAATGGGCAACATTTGATAGGATAGGTAAGGAAGACTTTGAAAATGTAATATTTGAATTGAGACAGAAAGGTTCAGAAGAACCTGTATGTGCAAAAAATCAAGAAAAGAACTCTCCAAACAGAAAGAAGTAGAAAAACCCTAAGGGAAAAACAGTCTTGATGTGTTTGAAGAAAAGAAAGAAGTTCAACAATAGCTTAAATGTTGATGAGGTGTTGTTGTTTTTATGTGCTGTCGAGTCGGAACCGACTCATAGTGACCCCTCCTTGGGTTTCCGAGGCAGTGTCACTACAGAAGTAGATTGCTCAACCTTCCTTCCAAGGAGTGGCTGGTGGGTTTGAACCTCCAGCCTCTAGTTAGCAGTAAAGTGCCTTAGGCACTATGCTACCAGAGCTCTGACATCATATTGGGCTTTGTAAAATATGGTGAGACATTTGGATTTGTTCCAGTTTAGTTGAAAGTCACACTGGAGGATTTTCTCTATGGGATTGATACTGACTGCTTTGTTGTTGTTAGGTGCTGTAAAATCAATTCCAACTCACAGAGACCGTATGTACAAAAAAACAAAACACTGCCCTGTCCTGCACCATCAACATCCTCACAATCCTTGCTATGTTTGAGTCCATTGTTGCAGGCACTGGGTCAATACATCTCATTGAGGGTCTTTCACCTTTTCTCTGACCCTCCACTTTACCCTCTATGATATCCTTCTCCAGGTAATGATCCCATCTGACCACATGACCAAAGCAGGTGATACGAAGTGTGGCCATTCTCACTTTTAAGGAGTATTCCAGTTGCACTTCTTCAGTAATAGATTTGTTCATTCTTTAGCAGTCCATGGTATTTTCAGTATTCTTCACCAACACCAAAATTCAAAGGTATCAATTCTTTGGTCTTCCTTACTCATTGTCCAGCTTTCACATGCACATGAGGCAATTGAGAATACCATGGCTTGGGTTAGGCACACCTTAGTCTTCAAAGTGACATCTTTGCTCTTCAACACTTTAAAGGATTCTTTTGCAGCAGATTTTCCCAGTGCAATATGATGTCTGCTTTCTTGACTGTTGCTTCCATTAGTGTTGATTTTAGACCCAAATAAAATGAAATCTTTGACAACTTCAATATTTTCTCCATTTATCATGATATTGCTTACTCGTTTAGTTGTGAAAAATTTTGTTTTCTTTATGTTGAAGTGCAATCTATACTGCATTGTAGTCTTTGATTTTCATCAGCAAGTGCTTCAAGTCCTCTTCACTTTCAGCAAGCAAGTTTATGTCATCTGCATATCACAGGTTGTTAATGAGTCTTCCTCTAATCCTGATGCCACGTTCCTCTTCATATAGCCCAGCTTCTCAGGTTATTTGCTCAGCATACAGATTGAAGAAGTATGGTAAAAAGATACAACCCTGACACATACCCTTCCTGATTTTATACCATTCAGTATCCCCTTGTTCTATTTGAACACCATCCTCTTGGTCTATGTGCAGGTTCTTCATGAGCACAATAAAGTGTTCTGGAATTCCCATTCTTCACAATTTTATCCATAATTCGTTATGATCCACACAGCTGAATGCTTTTGTATAGTCAATAAAACACAGGTTAACATTTTTCTAGTATTCTTTATTTTAGCTAAGATCCATCTCACATCAGCAATGATATCCCTTGTTCCACATTCTCTTCTGGATTCAGTTTACATTTCTGGAAGTTCCCTGTGAATATATTGTTGCAACCGTTTTTGAATATTCTTCAGCCAAATTTCACTTCCATGTAATATTAATGAAAGTACTGATGTTATTGAGCTTCTCCATTGCCTCTTCTCACAGATGTAGTAGATTTGACTTCTGTGTTCCATCTGGTGTTGTCCTTATGTACAGTCACCATTTATGTTGTTGAAAAAAAAAAAAAGTATTTGCGGTGAATAAGTCGCTGGTCTTGCAAA
>NW_006922298.1:40189-42086 GCF_000298275.1 Orycteropus afer afer | reverse complement strand
AAAAAAAAAAAAACTTCTAGAACTAATAGAGAGGTTCAGCAAAGTGGCAGTATACAAGATCAATATACAAAAATCAGTTGGATTTCTCTACACCAGCAAGGAGTCCTCTGATAAAGAAATAAGGGAAACAATACCACTCATTATAGCTACACAAAGGACACAATATCTAGGAATAAACCTCACCAGAGACACAAAAGACCTATACAGAGCAAACTATAAAACACTGCAACAAGAGACAACAAGGGAACTATATAAATGGAAGCACCCATCTTGTTCATGGATAGGTAGACTAAACATTGTGAAAATGTCAATACTACCTAAAACATTCTATACATTTAATTCAATCCTGATCCAGATTTCAACAAAATTTTTTAAGGACATGGAAAAAGTAATTACTAATTTCATATGGAAAGGAAAGAAACCTCGAATAAGCAGAGCACTTCTCAAGAAGAAAAACAAAGTGGGAGGTCTCACACTCCCAGGTCTTAAGAACAACTATACAGCCACGGTATTCAAAACAGCATGGCATTGGTACAAGGATAGACAGATAGACCAATGGAACAGAATCGAAAGTCCAGATATAGACCCATCCATCTATGGACAACTGATCTTTGACAAAGGTCCAAAACCCAATAAATGGGGAAGAGACAGCCTCTTTAACAAATGGTGCTGGCAAAACTGGATATCCACCTGTAGAAAAAGGAAACAAGACCCATACCTCACCCCATACACAAAAACAAACTCAAGCTGGATCAAAGACTTAAATCTAAAACCCAAAACTATAAAATATATCAAAGATAAAATAGGGGGAAATCTAGGAGCCCTAATTTATGGCATAAATAGACTGTCAAGCACAACCCAGAATGTGCAGGAGATAGAAGAGAAGCTAGATGACTGGGACCTTTTAAAAAATAAATTCTTGTGTGCTTTGGAAGATTTCGTCAAAAGTGTGAAAAGAGAACCTACAGATTGGGAGAAAATATTTGCCTATGACATATCTGACAAAGGACTTATCTCCAAAATCTATAGAAAAGTTCAACACTTCAACACCAAAAAGCCAAATAACCCAATTCACAGATGGGCAAAAGACTTGAACAGACACTTCACCAAAGAAGATATACAGGCAACCATCAAACACATGAGAAATTGCTCATGGTGACTAATCATTAGAGAGATGCAAATGAAAACAACAATGAGACATCATCTCACCTTAGCAATAATAGCAAAGTTCAACAGGTCAAAAATTAGCAAATGCTGGCAAGGTTGTGGAGAGATTGGAACTCTTGTACACTGCTGATGTTATTGTAAAATGGTACAACCATTGTGGGAAACGGTATGGCATTTCCTTTAAAAAATGAAAATAGAAGTACCATTTGACCCAGCAATTCCATTAATAGGAATATATCCTAAAGAGGTGAAAGGCAGCACACCAGCAGACATATGCATACCTATGTTCATTGCAGCACAAGTCACCATAGCAAAGAGATGGAAACAACCTAAATGTCCATCAGTGGATGAGTGGATAACCAAATTATGGTATATCCACACAATGGAATACTATGCCACATTAAAGAGCAATGAAGGATTCACAAATCATCTCACAACATGGATGAACCTGGAGGACATTATGCTGAGTGAAATAAGTCAATAGCAGAAGCACAAATACTGTATGAGCCCATTACTGTAAAAAGACAGAGAAGAGTTTGCTTGGGAAAGGGAACCCACCTAGTAGGTTACTGGGATGGGGAGGGAAGAGGAGGGATTAAGTTCAGGCTAGTTGGGCCCTACATGCTGACATGGGTAGGGGGAGGGATATACAGGAAGGATATTTGACCACCATAATAACATTAGGGAATGGGAGGACACCGAATTGTGCACATAAGAGATAGATGACAGA
>NW_006922298.1:34770-39144 GCF_000298275.1 Orycteropus afer afer | reverse complement strand
AGTCGTATCTTAAGTACCTCTGGATCTGAAGGGTTCTTCTTCCAGCACAGTATCAGACAGTGTTTCACTGCTATTCATAAAATTTTCTGTGACTGATTCCTTCAGAGGTGGATAGCCCCTGACTGCTGTGAAGAGAATGAATTTGAATTGGAGGGGGTCAAGACTAGAAGCAGGAAGAATTCAGAACCTTCTATCAGAATCTGATAGAAGTCTAATAAAAAGACAAAGCCTTGAATGAGAGTAAAAAAAAAATGGAGATAGAGAAACGTGGAATTCAAGATCTATTTTAAACCTCAGGGGTAGTGAGTTTATGTTAATATGGGAGGCATAACTCAGAAAAAGAGGGTGAAAATGGTTGCACAACTCGAAGAATGTAATCAATGTCACTGAATTTTACACATAGAAACTGTTGAATTGGTGTACGTTTTGCTGTGTATATTCTTAACAACAAGATAAGTAAAATTTAGGGGAAAATATCTATTTTAAAAATAAAACAAACAAGACATATTGAGAGAGTGAACATGAGGGATGAAGAAAAGAGAGGAAGAAAGGTTGACTCCAAGGATTTTGATTTAGCAAATGGGTGGATGAAAAACAGTAAGGGAGGAGTAGGTTTGGGAGTGGAGAAATAAAAATTTCTTGTGTTGCCATGTTCAATATAGGTATTGAGTAGGCAGTTGAATATATCAATCTGGATCTCAGGGGATAAGTATGGACTGGAGATATAAATTTGGAAGTCATCAAGTTATCGGTGCTATGTAAAGTTGTTCCTGGACTTATGAAAAGGGTCTAGATATAGGACAAAACAGAACTTAGTACCAGACCCTTAAGTGCTCTAACATTTAGAGGTCAGGCAGAAAAAAAGAAGCTGAGTTGGCAAAAGGACCTGGGGTGCATCAGTCTTAGCATTTGTGTCATGGAAGTCAAGAGAGGAAAAAGTATTTCAAGAATCAAAGAATGGGCCACTGTATTAAATGCTTCTGAGAGATCAAGTCAGATGAAAACAACGAAATAACAATTGAGTTTAGCAAAATGGAAGGCATTGGTAACCTTGACAAGAGCAGTTTCAGCAGAATGGAAAGGATGGAAGCAAGCCTGTTGTGGACTAAAGTTGAGAGGTGAAGAAGTGATAAAAATGATTGTAGACAACTTTTTTTTTTAAGATCTTTTGCAGTGACAGGAAGCAGAAAAATGAGGCAATAGCTGAGAGAAAATGTGGAGTATTTGTATAATACACATCTGCATGGTAATGGAAATGATCCAGTGGAGAGGAAGAAAGTGATACTATAGGATAGAATGGGAATACTTGCTTGAGTAAAGTTCTTGGGGAGGCAAGAAGAAGCGAGATCCTGAGCACATTTGGATGGGCTGGTCTTTAATAGAAGCAGAGACACTTTATCTATGACAGATACAGCTAAGTAGGTAGATTTTGTGGTGGAGTGAAATAGTTGTTTTCTGATTTTTCTATTTTCTTCTTGTTGTTATGTGCCGTGGAGTCAGCCCTGACTCATAGCGACCCCTCCTTGGGTTTCCGAGGCAGTATCACTACAGAAGTAAGATTGCCCAACCTTCCTTCAGAGGAGTGGCTGGTGGGTTTGAACCGCCAGCCTCCTGGTTAGCAGTCAAGTGCCTTAGGCACTATGCTACCAGAGCTCCTATTTTCTTAGTGAAACAATAAATGATGCCATCTACTGAGAATAAAGAACATGGAGGAGAAGTTGAAGGTTTGAAGAGAGAGGAAGTAGTGCAATAGTTGCCTCAGAGAGAGGAAGAATAAACTAATCATGAAATTTTAGAACAATCTGGTAGTACTTTTGGGCTCTCTGGAGATTTTTTTATCATAAATTTTAAAACCTGAAATTTAAGAATCTCAGATCCACCCCACCATGTGCCAATGTATTCCTGGTTGCAGACATGTCTGCCCTAGACACAGCCTTTACTCTGTAACAATTGGAAATACTCCAATAGCATTTTGGATGAGAATGAATAGGGTGACTACTTTGCATAGTTTGACAAACACAAGTGACACCTGCTTAGGCTGTTCCAGATAGATTAGAAGAACATGAAGGAACAAGATGTGTCTTCTGCACATACAATCTTTGGTTTTTGGAATGTCATCAGCAAGTTACAGAAACTTCTATTTATTCCTTAACTTTTCCCAACCCTTAATAAAGCTTTGATCTTTAATCATGAACTGAGATGGGAATCTCCTGATTTTCCTATATGAGGGGTCACTAGGAGTCAGATTTGACTCAACAGCAGTGACTCTTCCTCTTCTTCATGTGCTAATAGGCCTCTCCACCACGCTTTATTTTTGTTCTTTGAAATTGTCAAGCTGGACCCTGACTTAATGCTATATGGGACACAACTGTGCCAAACCCTCAGAGAATCAATTTCACTATAAGTGCTGGACAATGGAATCCATGACTGTGTCTATGTAATACTGAATAGAGTGATTCAAGGATTTCTGAAATAATATATGGGAGAGGTTTTTTTTTGTGTGTGGAGAAATTGGCTGTGCTTCTGAAGAGCATATAGAGGTTCAGCTTTGAAACCAACTATAAGAACTTCAGTATACACAGAGGTTTGGAGTGGCTAAAGGAGACCACGAAGTGAGTAGAGTGGTTTAGAACAACTAAGAGAGACCAATTTGTCTGTCAGTTTATTGTTCTGTGGTGGCTTGAGTGTTGCTGTGAGGCTAGAGGCTATGCCACCGGTATTTTAAATGCCAGCAGGGTTAGCCATCGTGGACAGGTTTCAGCAGTTTCCAGACTAAGACAGACTTGGAAGAAGGAAGAGGCCATCATCCACTTCTCAAAGAATTGGCCAATGAAAACTTTATTAATAGGAGTGAAACACTGATATTTTACTGGACAAATTTATGAATAGCCCTGGAACATTGTCCAATATAGTACGAGAAAATGAGGCCCACAGGTCAGAAGGCACTCAAAATATGACAGGGGAAGAACTGCCTTCTCAGAGTAGTAGTAGTTGTTGTTGTTGTTTGCCATTGAGTCGGCCCCGACTCATAGCGACCCCTCCTTGGGTTTCCGAGGCAGTATCACTACGGAAGTAGGAATGCCCAACCTTCCTTCCGAGGAGTGGCTGGTGGGTTTGAACTGCCAGCCTTCTGGTTAGCAGTCAAGTGCCTTAGCCACTATGCTACCAGAGCTCCTTCTCAGAGTAGAGCCGACCTTAATGATGTGGAAAGAGTAAAGCTTTTGGGACATCCATTTGAAGATGTGGCATGATTCAAGATGAGAAGAAACAACTGCAAACATCCGTTAATAATCAGAACATGGAATGTACAAAGTATGAATCTAGGAAGATTGGAAGTTGTCAAAAATGAAATGGAACGCATAAAGATTGATATCCTAGGCATTAGTGAGCTGAAATGGACTGGTTACAGCCATTTTTAATCAGACAGTCATATGATCTACTATGCCAGGAATGACAAATTGAAGAGGAATGGCATGGCATTCATCATCACAAAGAATGTATGAAGATCTATCCTGAAGTACAATGCTGTCAGTGATAGGATAATATACATACACCTACAAGGAAGACCAGTTAATACTACAGTTATTCAAATTTATGCACCAAACACAAAGCCAAATATGAGGGAACTGAAGACTTTTATGAAATTCTGCAGTCTGAAATTGATTGAACATGCAATCAAAATGTGTTGATTATCACTGGTGATTGGAAAGCAAAAGTTGGAAACAAAGAAGAATCATTGGTAGATGGAAAATATGGCCTTGGTGATAGAAATGTTGCTAGAGATCGTATGATAGAATTTTGCAAGACCAACAACTTATTCATTGCAAATACCTTTTTTCAACATCATCAATGGCAGCTATACATGTGGACTTTACCAGACTGAGTACACAGGAATCAGATTGACTACATCTGTCACAAGAGGTGATGGAGAAGCTCCATATCTTCAGCCAAAGAAGGCCAAGAGCTCAATGTGGAACAGATCATCAACTGCTCATATGAAAGTTCAAATTGAAACTGAAGACAATTAAAATAAGTCCACTAACCAAAATATGACCTTGATTATATCCCTCCTAAATTTAGAGACCATATAAAGAATAGATTAATGCATTGAACATCAATGACCAAAAACCAGAGGAATTGTTGGATGACATCAAGAACATCATCCATGAAGAAAGCAAAAGATCATTAAAAAGATGGGAAAGGAGGAAAAGACAAAAATGCAGGAATACAAAAGACCTGCACAAAGAAATCTATGAAAAAACTATTTCAAGAAACCATAAGAGATCTACATAAATAGAAGAACATACCATGCTCATGGATAGAAAGATTGAACATTGTGAAAATGTCAATTCTACCCAAAGTAAACTATACATT
>NW_006922298.1:33540-34205 GCF_000298275.1 Orycteropus afer afer | reverse complement strand
TATAAAGTTCCTCCAGGAAAAAATAGGGGCAAATTTAAGGGCCTCACACACACACACACATAATATATGGCATAGGACTTCTCGTGGCATAGTGCCCAAGGCATTTGACTGCTAACCAGAAGGCTGGTGGTGCAAACCCACCAACCACTCCTCAGAAGGAAGATTGGGCAATCTACTTCCATAGACATACCACCTCAGAAACCCAAGGATGGGTCCCTGTGAGTCATAACTGACTCGATGGCAGTGAGTTTGGGTTTCTTTTTTGTTTGTTTGTTTTGAATACATAGCATAAAGAGACTATCAAGCATAACCCAAAATGCACAAACAGCAAAAGATAAACAAAATGAATGGGTCCTTCTAGAAATGAAATTTTTATGTGCTTTCAAAGACTTCTCCAAAAGGGTAAAAAGAGAACCTACAAAGTGGAAAAAAAATATTTGGCAAAGATATATCTGGGCAAGGGATTTATTCTGAAATTTATAGAAAACTCCAACACCTTAGCAACAAAAAGACAAATAATACAATTAAAAAATGAGCTGAAGACATGAATAGACACTTCACCAAAGAGGATACTCAGGTGGCCAACAAACACATGAAGAAGTGTTTACGAGCATTAGCCAATAGAGAGATGCAAATCAAAACAACAATGAGGTACCATCTTGCCC
>NW_006922298.1:32144-33016 GCF_000298275.1 Orycteropus afer afer | reverse complement strand
AGAATCTGCAAAACACTGCATAACATGGATGAATTTGGAGGACGTTATGCTGAGTGAAATAAGTCAATCACAGAAGGACAAATATTTATTAGTCCGTTATTGTAAAAAGTCAAGGAAAGGTTTATATATGGAAGGAAATTTTCTCTGTTGGTTACCAGAGGTGGGAGAGGAGGGGGGAACACTGCTAAATAGGTATAGACAAGTATTGATTTGGGTGAAGGAAAGGGTAATGTACCAAATGTGAGTGATCAACACGGTGGCATTGAGGAAGAAGAAGACATACACAGGTGCATGGGAGGTACAGACAACAAAGATGAACCCTTTTGCACATACACTACTGTGTTGTCAGTGATGGCAAACATTGATCTACAGGTGGATAGATGGGTGGACAGACTGAACAATCAGGTGTGTCTATGCAGAGGGAGTGTGCCCATGACCATATATAGGGTTAGCAGACAATGGTTCTACAAGTATCTTTGTATATTCTATAAGAATGTCAAGATATATAGTAGAGCTGACAAGGGACAAGGTTGTAGTCACTTCTTGGCCACAGCCAGCTACCCAGAGAGAGCAAGTACTTGGACCTATGGGCTTGGAACCATTGTCATAGGGGACATCAAGCTCAATTGGCATAATATACTACACAAAATATTGTCCCACATCCGAATTTGTTGAGTAGCGACTGGGATCTTAAAAGCTTGCAAGTGGCCATCTAGATGCAATGATGGGTCTCTCCTCATCAAGAGCAAAGAAGAATGAAGAAGACCAAAGACATATGGAAGCAATTAGTCCAAGCAATTGGTACACCATGTGTTCCTCATCCTATATGACTATGAGACCAGAACTAGATGGTGCCTGGCTACCACTGTCAA
>NW_006922298.1:29701-32027 GCF_000298275.1 Orycteropus afer afer | reverse complement strand
AAAAAAAAAAAAAAAAGGACAAAAGTTTACTGGTCTGATAGCCTGATGGAACCCCTGAGACCATAGCCCCTAGCTGCCCTTCAAGTCTGGAATTGAACCCACTCCTGTGACTTCCAGCCAAACAAAAGACAGGCATATGAGGTGAATATTTACATTAGGTAGATACACTCCTTGGACAGATCAATCATGGGAGAATAGAAAGGCTGTGTATGCACAGGGATACAGTTCAGGGGGCAGGAGTGCATGGAGGGAAGGACACAGGGAAGAGGTAACTATGGGAAGGAAGTGGGAAGGGAGATGTTTCATTGTGGGAAACTGCAGTCAATCTTATGAGACAAAGTGTATGTGAATTGCTGTATGGAAAATGAATTTGCCCTATAAACTTTCACCCAAATCATAATTTAAAAAAAAAATCAGCCAATGAAAACCCTATGGATCACAATGGTCAGATTCCCAACCCATCATGGAGATGATGGAGGGAGAGGGAGCATTTTGTTCCATTGTGCATAGGGTCACTGTGAACAGGGAAAACTGACTCCATAGCTATTAATAATAACAATATCCTTAGAGGATAGCATTGTTGACATAACCCCATCCCTGAAAGTCGCCAAAAAGAAAAAAGAAAGAAAGAAAGAAAAATAAAAGACCAAAAGAGATGTCAGAAGAGACTCTGAAACTTGCCCTTGAACAGAGATTAGCTAAACAAATTGAAGAAATGAAAAGGTAAAAGAGCTTGAACAGAAGATAATCTTGAGAAGATAAAGTCAATTATTATAATGGAATGTGCAAAGACCTGGAGTTAGAAAATCAAAAGGGAAGAACACACTCAGCATTTCTCAAGCTGAAAAAACTGAAGAAAAATAATTTAAGTCTTGAGGTGCAACATTGAAAGACTCTATGGGCAATATATTGAATGATGCAGGAAACATCAATGAGCCCTAGGGCACGATGGCCCTTGAGATCAGAAGAACTACATGGTGCATGGCTACCAATGCCAACCACTCAAGAAAGATCAAAAGTGGAGATCTTGGAGAGAGTGGGAAGGAAAACATAGAACAAAATCCAAAAACTCAATAATGACCAGAATTACTGGTCAGATGAAAATCTGGCGAGACTCCCAATATTATGGCCCTGGAATACATTCTGCACCTGGAATAAAACGCACATCCAGGGGCCGTCTCTCAGCCCAGTAGTTATCAAGATTTATACACAGACCACTCAACCCAGGATGACGCACATACATACATTATAGTAATACATACCTTAGAGTAATAGACCATGGGACACCAGAGGATCAACATTCAAATTGAGGAAATAGAAGAAGACAAGTAAGAGTGCATAAATATGAGGGGCACAAGGGGAAGGTTACAGTGTAGGGAGGGGAGGAGACTGGGTTAGGGTTGGACATGGTGAATGGGAAATGAAACTAAACATATGTGTTACATTGAATGTAAAACAAGCTCATAAAATAATAGTAATAATAAAAGAAGATGGAAGGATACACAGAGTAATTGTACCAAAAAGAAGTGGTCAATATTCATTCACTTCAAGAGGTGGCATATGATCAAGAACCCATGGTATTGAACGAAGAAGTTGAAGCTACACCGAAGGAATTGGTGAAAAACAAGGCTCAAAGAATTGACAGAATACCCATTGAGACATTACAACAAATGGATGCTGCCCTGGAAGCACTTACTCATCTATTTCAAGATATTTGGAAGGCAGCTACCTGGCCAATTGACTGAAAGAGATCCATATTTGTACCCACCCCAAAGAAAGGTGATCCCACAGAATGTGGGAATTATCAAACAAAATCATTAATATCACATACAAGTAAAATCTTACTGAAGATAATTCAAAAACCATTGTAGCAATTTTCCATCTGACAGAGAATTTCCAGATATTCAAGCTGGACTCAGAAGAGGATGTGCAATGGGGATATCATTACAGATGTCAGATAGATCTTGACTGAAAGAAAGAATATCAGAAAGATGTTTACTTATGTCTTATTGACTATGCAAAAGCATTTGATGGTGTAGATCATAACAAATAATGGATAACATTGAGAAGAATGGAAATTCCAGAAGACTTAATTGTACTCACGAGGAACCTGTACATAGACCAGGAGCCTGTCATTTGAACAGAACAAGGGGAAACTGCATGGTTTAAAATCAGGAAGGGAGTGTGTCAAGGTTGTATCCTTTCACCATACTTATTCAATCTGTATGTTGACACCCAACAGAAGCACAATATACATTCTTCTCCAGTGCACATGGAACATTTTCCATGATAGACCATATGTTAGGCCATAAAGCAAGCCTTCATA
>NW_006922298.1:24520-25256 GCF_000298275.1 Orycteropus afer afer | reverse complement strand
CAGTATGGATTACACCTCAATATAAAGAAAACAAAAATCCTCCCTACTGGACCAATAAGCAGCATCACAATAAATGGAGAAAAGTTTGAAGTTGTCAAACACTTCATATTACTTGGTTCTACAAGCAACACCAATGGAAGCAGCAGTCAAAACATCAGACAACACATTGCATTGGACAAATCTGCTGCAAAAGACTTCATTCAATTGATAAAAGCAAAGATGTCTCTTTGAAGACTAAGATGTACCTAATCCAAGCCATGGTATTTTCAAATGCCTCATATGCATGTGAGAGCTGGACAATGAATAAGGAAGACCGAAGAAGAGTTGGTGCTTTAGAGTTGTGGTGTTGGCAAAGACTACTGAAAGTACCATGGACTGCTAAGAGAACTAACAAATCTGTCCTGGAGGAAGTACTGCCAGAATGCTCCTTGGAAGTGAGCATGGCCAGACTTTGTCTTACGTACTTTGGTCATGTTGTCAGAAAGGATCATTCTCTGGAGAAGGATATCATGCTTGGTAAAGTGGAGGATCAATTAAAAAGGGGAAAACCCTCAACAAAATGGATGGATGGTGGCTGCAGTTATGGGCTCTGGTATAGCAAGGATCATGAGGCTGGTGCATGACCAGACAGTGCTTCATTCTGTTGTACATAAGGTCGCTATGAGTCAGAGATGACTTAACAGCACCTAACAACAACAACAGTAACTTCAAGGTGGGATGATCAGGATCATCTCAC
>NW_006922298.1:20788-24010 GCF_000298275.1 Orycteropus afer afer | reverse complement strand
TTGGGCAATCCTACTTCCGTAGTGATACTGCCTCGGAAACCCAAGGAGGGGTCGCTATGAATCGGGTTTGACTTGACGGCACATAACTACAACAACATTACATACTGAGGGAGCTCTGGTAGCATAGTGCCTAAGGCACTTGACTGCTAATCAGAAGGCTGGCAGTTCAAACTCACCAGCCACTCCTCAGAAGGAAGATTTGGCAATCTACTTCCTTAGAGATATCGCCTCAGAAACCCAAGGAGGGGTTGCTATGAGTTGGATCCGACTTGAGGGCAGTGACTGAGATCCCCTACTGCTGCCTAGATGCTTCTTCCCAACACATTCACATTACTGACTCTGAAGAATATTTCTGGGCCCCAAGTTCAAATTTCAGATAGGAATCTTTTCATCACACGTGATTTACTACACTCTATTGCCTGATATTTTAGAAAGAGGCCTAGACCATTGGATTTAGGTACATCCCAGAAGGAAATGTAGCTCCTTTAAGATGTGAGTCACAGAATGATGAGGAGCCCTTGATTCTGGCTACTATGACCAGGAAGCAAAGATCAGAGGGACTGGCCATAGACAAAATTGAAGTTTTTTTTTTTTTTTTTTTTTTTTTTTACCAAGCTTCAATGAAATCAAACTTTAAAGACTCATAGTTTTCTTTTTTTGTTTTGTTGTGGTTTTTAATTTCATTTTAAAGAAGATTGCAAAAACAAAGCCAAAAAGGAAAGCCCCCAAAGAAAAGAAAGATATATAGACAATGGAAGGGAAATATTGGGTCTGTCTCATTCTTCCTGTTTGTATCAGGTTGTCTTTCCAGATGATATGTAATCCCTATGTCATTCCTGATATTATTGCCAACCTCCACTTCATCCAAGATCTCCCCACAGAAGATGGTTGTGGTGACGAGGAGAAGATTGGGGATGGATACTGTCATCTATTTCATGTACTACTTACTATTATTTTTTACACTTGATCTTAGCCAAGAGCCCAAGAAGTGATTATTATTATCATTTTTTAAGTATAATGGCTTATTTTATAAACTGTACCAAAATATCCCATATAAAAATAACTTTATCATCTGGTCTGGATCTACTATTACTATGTGCCTCACATCTGTATTGAATTACCAATATCTTGCTTCAGTGCCCATCTTACCATAGTTTAGTCTATGCTCATGCATTTATTCAAAGTCCAGTCTTTAAGTACAAAACAAACAAACCAAAAACCAAACCCACTGCTGAGGAGTTAATTCCAACTCATACCAACCCTGTAGGACAAAGTCTGCTTCATAGGGTTTCCAAGGCTGTAAATTTTTGGAAGCAGACTGCCACTTCTTTCTCCCATGGAGCAGCTGGTGAGTTGAATGGCCAACATTTTGGTTAGCAGTTGAATGCTTAACCACTGCACCTCCAGGAGTCCTTTTAATCATCGATTCTTTATCAATTTATTTAAGTGGATTAGCTGCTCTTCTATACTCTCTGCAGTATGTTGGGCTGTTAGATGATGCAGCAATCTGTATTCAGTCTAAATATTCTATGTCTGGGTTATTCTTGTCAACTGTTTCCTCTGGGGTTATGTTTTCCACACTAAGACAATGGGACCAAAACAAATCCCTTGTCAACAAGTTGATTCAGACTCACAGCTACCCTAAAAGACAGAGTAGAACTGCCCCATAGAGTTTCCAAAACTTTAAATATTTACAGAATCAGACTACCACATCTTTCTCCCATGGAGTGGCTGGTGGGTTCCAATTGCACACCTATCAGTTAGCAGCCAAGCACTTAACCACTGCACCACCAGGGCTCCTTAGACAATGGGAAGGTGACTTAAATTTAATTCTTTTGAGTCACTTGCTGCTTAGAGCAGAAGCTGAAATAGATCTTTCACTTGCTTTCCCACTTAAATAATCATCGATGGATCTATCTATTGATAGATGTGATAGAGTGATATAGAGATATAAAAGAATAGAGAGACCCACTGAGTTATCACCATAATACCTAAACTATTGCATTTTACCAATTACCTTTGTTTATTTGTCATTTCTTTCTTTCTTTCTTTCTTTTTCTTTTTTTTTTTTTTTTTTTTTTAGGATCAGGCCTGAAGATATCTTGATATCTGCATAGTTAGTATGAAAAATAATTGTGGTCTATTTATTTCAAATTTCCTTAGAATTGTGGCTAACCCTTTGTTCTCTCCCTTAAAGAAACAAAAAATCAACTATATACAGAGTCCTTTCAGATCATCCAATGAAAATGTCCTTCCTAGAAGTCTTGTATCTCCACCATCACAGTTCTCTGGAAGAAATTACAAGTAAGCTATCTATTGAAAGTAAAATTAAAGCTTGTAAATACTAAGAAAGAAAGAAAGATCTTATTTTAAAAGAATTTTGGTAGAGTTTTATGTATGTATAGTGGTAATTTATATATTTTATCTATGTGTGTGATTGCAGAGTGGAAGGGGCACAGTGAGGGAGAATAATGTTTCTAATTACGAATAATTATACAATTGTGTTCATGCCTGAATACAAAGTAACTTCTTATCATATTTTCTGAGAAAAAATCAGCATTGATGCAAATTAATCTGTAGAATTTTTAAATTGTACTTTCTTCATTTGTCTAAGTATCATAGTAATTTCTCAGACATCCTGAGAAAAAATAGAAAATATTTCCCAACAAATACTCAATTTCAGTGAAAAATAGAATAAAAGGAGAATAGTGTAGTTCTTTCAGTTTTATGAAGATGCCATTATTTTATCTACTGCATCGATCTACTGTGACTTATGAATTCATTCATTTGCTTCCTACAGAATACAGTCATAACAATCTATTATAACATTTAACATTATATGATCATTTGATTTTTTAAAAAATATTTTCAAAATTTTCCTTTTTTTTTTCCATTTAAAATAGCTTTATAACACATGAGCCCAAAGAGGATAATCCTTACAGCTATAATTGGGATGCCTCTCAGGGAAGAGCTCAACCTGAAGCAAATTATGGGAACAAGAATTTTTCAACCATGCATATGAAACCAATTTTCGTATGTATTATGCACCTCAATTTCTATATATGGTTATCATCACCATAATTCAAGTAAAGGTAACATTATGAATGGTAAGACTTCACTATAGTTCAATGATATGACCGACTCAGTCAAGATAAATGTAGGGGAAGTTTGGCTTGTACAACTACCATTACAAAAGGAATTAGAAAATATGAGAAGTCAAAG
>NW_006922298.1:17134-19992 GCF_000298275.1 Orycteropus afer afer | reverse complement strand
TTTCTGTCTGTCCAGATTTCCCTCTGTGTGAATGCTGCCCCTCTGATGTCTCATGGATGATTGCTTCAAGGGGTTCATATCCCTGGGGTAGGTGTTCTGCTTGTAGGTCTTTCTATTGTTGGGCTGAGAGTCAATCCAGGGAAGTGAGTCCATTTCCAGGCCTGAAGGATAACCTGGGACCATGGTCTTGAGGGTTCCACCATTCTCTCTATATCTGAGCAGTAATTCTGGTTATTTTTGTGTTTTTCAATTTTGTTCCACATTTTTTTTCCTCCCATTCTATCCAGTATCTCCAATATGGATCGCTTTCTGAGTGGTTGGCATTGGCAACCGGGCACCATCTAGTTCTTCTGGTCTCAGGGTCTTGAAGACCGAGGTCCTCATGATCCATCATATCTCTGGACTAATTGTATCCAAATGACTTTTATTTCCTTCACATGTCTTTGCTCCAGATGAGAGGAGACCAATAGTTGTATCTTATATGGATGCCCGAAAGTTTTTAAGACCCCAGTCACTAGTTACCAAAGTAGGATGTAGAACAAGATTTCTATGTACTATGTTGTGCCAATTGAGCATGATGTCCTGGGACTATGGTACTGAGCCCGCAGGCCAAGTGATTTTCTCCCTCACAGTGTTTGGTTTTCTCTAAGAAGCCACTCCAATATTGTCCTCTGTTACTTCTGTAATGTATGTGGATAATTTTGTAGCACAAGTACATATGTAAGACTTCTTCAGCCAAATGTATCCTTGGTCTTGGGTATTTTGCTATTCACCTGTCCCCACCTGATCTTTTCACCTGTCTATGCATTTATCCATAGCCTAATGTTTGCTGCCACTGGTAATGCAGTATTTTGCATGTAATAGTATTTGCCTCTGTTGTCTATATCTTTTTTGTATGTTTCTATGTCCTCCCTTTCCCCAGTGTCACCATGCTGGTCAGAGGCTCTTTCCATACCACTCCTCCCCTCACCCAAATCAACATGTGATCCCCAACTAGTCAGAAATTTTCCTTCTCCTTCTGCCCCATCCCTGGTAACCAATAAAGTTAATTTCCTTCCCTGAGTAAACCTTTCCTTGACTTTTTAAAATAATGGACTCATACTATATTTGTCCTTCTATGATTGACTTATTTCACTGAGCATAATATCCTCCAAATTCATCCACATTGTGAGGTGATTCATGTATTCTTCATTATTCTTTAATATTGAATAATATTCCACTGTGTGAATGTACCATAGTTTGGTTATCCATTTGTCTGTTGATGAGCATTTAGGTTGTTTCCATCTCTTTGCTATAGTGAATTGTGCTGTGATGAACATGGGTGAGCATATGTCTATTTGTGTCCTGGCTCTCGTCTCTTTAAGACATATTCCTAGTAATGGAATTGCTGGATCAAATGATATTTCTATTTTCAAATTTTTAAGGAAATATCATACTGTTTTCCAGAGTGACTGTACCATTTTATAGTCCAACCAGCAGTGTATGAGAGTTCCAATCTCTCCACACCCTCACCAGCATTTGTTATTTTCTGTTTTGTTGAACTTTGCTATTATTGCTGGAGTGATATGACATCTCATTGTTGTTTTTATTTACATCTCCCTGGTGTAGTACCTAAGGCGTTTAACTGCTAACCAGAAGGCTGGAAGTTCAAACACATGGGCCACTCTTCAGAAGGAAGGTTGGGCCTCAGGTTCTAATTAGGACCCAGGTGAGATCAGATATTGCCTTCGGCTGGGCTCCGTAGTGATACCACCTCGGAAACCCAAGGAGGGGTCGCTAGGAGTCGGATCCGACTCCTCGGCAGTGCATTTTAGGAGCTCTGGTAGTGTAGTGCCTAAGGCACTTGACTGCTAACCAGAAGGCTAATGGTTCAAACCCACCAGACACTCCTTTGAGGGAAGGTTGGGCAATCTACTTCCATAGTGATACCTCCATGGAAACCCAAGGAGGGGTCACTATGAATCAAGCCTGAGTCGACAGCACATAACAACAATAATAGCTAATGATCATGAGCATTTCCTCATGTGTTTGTTGGCCCTGTGTATCTTCTTTAGAGAAGTGTCTGTTCATGTTCTTTGCCATTTTTGAATTGGATTGTCTGTCTTTTTGGTGTTGAGGTTTTGAAATTTTCTATAAATTTTAGAGATAAGTCCCTTGTCAAATATGTCATAACCAAATATTTTCCCCAATCTGTAGGTTCTCTTTTTACCCTTTTGGAGAAGCCTTTCAATGCACATAAGAATTTAATTTTTAAAGATCCCAGTCATCTAGTTTCTCTTCCACTGCCTATGCATTTTGGGTTATGCTTGATAGTCTATTTATGCCATAAATTAGAGCCCCTATATTTTCCCCTATTTTATCTTTGGTGAACTTTATAGTTTTAGGTTTTACACTTAAGTCTTTGATCCAACTTGAGTTTGTTTTTGTGTATGGAGTAAGGTAAGGATCTTGTTTCATTTTTCTGCAAGTGATAGCCAATTTTGCCAGCACTATTTATTAAAGAGGCTATCTTGCCCCCATTTAATGGGTTTTGGACCCTTGTCAAAGATCAGCTGTCCTTAGATGGATGAGTCCATTTCTGGGTTTTCTATTCTGTTCCATTGGTTTATCTGTTTATCACTGTACAAATACTATGCTTTTTTGACTATTGTGGCTAATAGTAGGTTTTGACATAAGGAGTGTGAGACTTCCTACTTTGTTTTTTTTCTTCAGCAATGAAGTTATTGATTGTTTGTTCTAGATCAGGTTTGCATTGAATGTATAGATTGCTTTGGGTAATATTGACATTTTTACAATATTCAGTCTCCTTATCCATGAACATGGCATGTTCTTCCATTTATTTAGATCTCTTATAGTTT
>NW_006922298.1:10185-16772 GCF_000298275.1 Orycteropus afer afer | reverse complement strand
TCGATTCGGCCCCGACTCATAGAGACCCCTCCGTGGGTTTCCGAGGCAGTATCACTATGGAAATAGATTGCCCAATCTTCCTTCCAAGGAGTGGCAGGAGGGTTTGAACCATCAGCCTTCTGGTTAGCAGTCAAGTGCCTTAAGCAGTATGCTACCAGCTAGGAATTTCAACAAAATGTTAAATAAAAGTTGTGATAGAGGGCATCCTTGTCTGGTTCCCATTCTCAAGGGGAATGTTATGAGCCTCTCTCCATTGAGAATAGTGTAGGCTGTTGGTTTTGCTTATATTCCCTTTATTATGTTGAAGAATTTTCCTTCTATTTCTATTTCTCTGAGAGTTATTATCAGAAATGGGTGTTGCATTTTATAAAATGCTATTTCTGCATCAATTGATATGATCATGTGGTTCTTTTCCTCTGTTTTATTTATGTGATGAATTATGTTGATTGTTTTTCTATTGTTGAACCATCCTTGCATAACTGGTATTAATCCCACTTGGTCATGGTGTATTAATTTTTAGATATGGTGTTGGATTCTGTTGGCTAGGATTTTGTTGAAGATTTTGCATGTATATTGGTATGTAGTTTTCCTTTTTAGTGGTGTTTTCCTCTGGTTTTGGTATCAGGGTTATGCTTGCTTCATGTTTGGGAGCATACTATCTTTTTCTATGTTCTGCAATAGTTTGAGCAGGATATGTATTAGTTCTTCTCTGAACATTTAATAGAATTCTTCAGTGAAGCTATCTGGGCCAGAACTTTTTTTGTGGGGAATTTTTTTATGACCTACTCAATTTCTTCCATTATTATGAGTCTGGTCAAATTTTCGACCTCAGTCTGTGTAAGCTTAGGCACATCTTGTGTTTCTAGAAATCTGTCCATTTTTTCTAGGTTTTCTAATTTGTTGGAGTACAGTTCTTCATAGTATTCTGTTATTATCCTTTTTATTCCAGTTGGTTCTGCTGTGATGTCACACATTTCATTTATTAATCGTGTTATTTGCATCTTTTCTTTCTTTTCGTTAGTCATGTTTGGCAGTGGTTTGTCAATTTTATTAATTGACAAAGAACCAGCTTCTAGACTTGTTGATTTTTTTCTACTGTGTTTTGTTTTCTGCTTCATTTACTTCTCCTCTATCTTTATTATTTCTTTTCTTCAGGCTTCTTTTGTTGCTCAATTTCTAATTGTTGGAGTTGTTCAGTTAAGGTGTTGATTTTGGTCTTTTTCCTTTTTTGATGTGTGCCTTTATTGCTACAAATTCACTTCTGAGTATTTCTTTCACTGTGTCCTAAAGGTTTTGGAATGTTGTGTTTGCATTTTCACTTGTTTCAAGAAATTTTTATTATTATTGTTATTTCACACTATTTCTATTGTTTTCCAGTGATTCTTGAGCAGTATGTTATTCCAAATCCATATCTTTGATTTCCCCCTCCTGGAATTCCTATTATTGATTTCTAATTTTATAGTGTTTGATCTAGGAAGATGCTTTTTTCAATGTTTTGAAAAGTATTAAAGTTTGTTTTGTGGCCCAATATATGGTCTATTCTGGATAATGGTCCTTGTTCACTGGAAAAGAATGTGTATCGTGTTTTTCTTGGGTGGAGTATTCTGTACGTGTCTATTAGGTCAGGTTGGTTAATTGTGTTGTTGAGATCTGTGTCTTTGTTGAGTTACTTTTCTAGTTGTTCTCTCCTTCATCTAAAGTGGTGTGGTAAAATCACCTATTACTTTTGATGTTGTTGTTGTTAGGTGCTGTTGAATTGGCTCTAACTCATAGCTACCCTATGTGCAACAGAACAAAACACTGATCAGTTGTGTGCCATCCTCACCATCCTTGCTATACTTGAGCCCATCATTGTACACAATGTGTTAATCAATCTTGTTGAGAATTATGCATTCTTCTGGCAGTCCATGGTATTCCCAGTATTCTTCACCAACACCACAGTTCAAAAGCATGTACTTTTCTTCAGTCTTCCTTATTCATTGTCCAGCATTTATATGCATATGATGAATTGAAAATACCATGGCTTGGTTTAGGTGCAACTTAGTCCCCAAAGTGACATCATTGCTTTCCAACACTTTAAAGAGGTCTTTTGAGGAAGATTTGCTCACTGCAGTATGACGTCTGATTTCTTGACTGGTGCTTCCATGAGTGTTGATTGTGGATCCAAGTAAAATGAATCTGACAATGTCAATCTTTTCTACATTTATTGTGATGTCACTTATTGGTCGAATTGTGGTATTTTTGTTTTCTTTGTGTTGAGTTGTAGTTCATACTGAAGACTATAGTGTTTGATCATCATCAGTAAGTGCTTTAAATCATCTTCACTTTCAGCAAGCACACTTGTATTATCTCCATAACCCAGGTTGTTAATAATGCTTACTCTAATCCTGATGCCACATTCTTCTTCATATAGTCCAGATTCTCAGATTATTTGCTCAACATACAGACTGAAGAGGTATGGTGAAAGGATACAACCCCAATGCACACCCTTCCTGATTCCAAACCATGAAGTATTCCCTTTTTCTGTTTGAAAGACAGACTCCTGGTGTATGTACAAGTTCCTCATGAGCACAATTAAGTGTTCTGGAATTCCAATTCTTTGCCATGTTATCCATAATTTGTTATGATCCACACAGTCTAATGCATTTGCACAGTCAGTAAAACATAAGTAAAATTTTTCTGACATTCTTTGCTTTCAGCCAAGATACATCTGACATCACAATGATATCCCTAATTCCACATTCTCTTCTGAATTGTCTACTTCTCATTTCAATTCAGTTAATGCTTGCATTATATATGTTGGAGCTCTTTCACAGTGTGCATAGAAATTTATTATGGTTAGGACCTGTTGGTCAATTGATCATTTTATCATCATATAATGCTCTTTCTTGTCCCTTATGCTGGATTTTATCTTAAAGTCTATTTTACCAGAAAATATTATTGCTACTTCTGCTCTTTTTGGTCGCCATTAGCTTGATATAGTTTGTTTCACTCTTGATTTCTTTCTTATTTATTTTAATCTTTGTGTCAAAAGTGAGTCTCTTGTAGGTAGCATATTGATGAGTCTTGTTTTCTTATTTAATCTGCCACTCTCTTTCTCTTGAGTGGTGCATTTGATCCATTCACATTTAGTTTCATTAATGATAGGTATGCATTATATACTTTTTTTTACTACATCTGTGGCAAGAAGTGATGAAGAATTCAATATCTTTGGCCAAAACAAAGCCAGGGGCTGATTGTGGAAAAGACCTTCAACTACTCATATGCCATTCAAGTTGAAGTTGAAGACAATTAAAACAAGTACATGAGAGCCAAAATATGACTTTGATAATATCCCTCCTGAATTTAGAGACCATTTAAAGAATAGATTTGATGCACTGAACATCAATGACTGAAAACCAGAAGAATTGTGGGATGACATCAAGAACATCATCCATGAAGAAAGCAAAAGGTCATTAAAAAGATAAGAAAAGAAGAACAGAACAAAATGGATGTCAGAAGAGACTCTGAAAATTGCCCTTGAGTGGACAGTAGCTAAAGCAAAAGGAAGAAATGAAAAGATAAAAGAGCTGAACAGAAGATTTCAAAGAGCAGTTCAAGCAGACAAAGCCCATTACTATAATGAAATGTACAAAGACCTGGAGTTAGAGAACCAAAAGGGAAGAACATTCTCAGAATTTCTCAAGCTGAAAGAACTGAAGAAAAAATTTAAACCTCCACTTGCAATACTGAAGGATTCCATAGACAAAATATTGAATGATGCAGGAAGCATCAAAAATAGCTGGAAGGAATACACAGAATCTATGTACAAAGAAGAATTGGTCGATATTCATCCATTTCAGGAGGTGGCATATGATCAAGAACCAATGGCATTGAGGGAAAAAGTTGAAGCGGCATTGAAGCAATTGGCAAAGAACAAGGCTCCAGGAATTGACAGAATACCCACTGAGATGTTTCAACAAATAGATGCCCAGCTGGAGGCACTCACTCGGTTATGCCAAGAGATTTGGAAGACAGCTACTTGGCCAACTGACTGGAAGAGATCCATATTTGTACCCATCCCAAAGAAAGGTGATCACACAGAATATGGAAATTATCAAACAATATCATTAGTATCACACTCAAGTAAAATTTTACTGAAGATAATTCAAAAACGTTTGCAGCAGCAAATTGACAGAGAGCTTCCAGAAATTCAAGCTGGGTTCAAAAGAGGACGTGCAATGAGGGCTATCATTGATGATGTCAGACGGATCTTATCTGAAGCAAAGAAGACCAGAAATATGTTTTCTTATGTTTTATTGACTATGCCAAAGCATTCAATTGTGTGGATCATAACAAATTGTGGATAACATTTAGAAGCATGGAAATTCCAAAAACACTTAATTGTACTCATGATGAACCTGCACATAGATCAGGAAGCTGTTGTTTGAACAGATCAAGGGGATACTGCGAGGTTCAAAATCAAGAAGGGAGTGCATCAAGGTTGTATCTTTCACCATATTTATTCAACTTGTTTGCTGAGCAAATAATCTGAGAAGCTGGATTATATGAAGAAGAACATGGCATCAGGATTGGAGGAAGATTCATTAACAACTTGCAATAAGCAAATGATACAACTTGCTTGCTGTAAGTGAGGATGACTTGAAGCATTTACTGATGAAGATTAAACACCACAGGAGTTTCAGTAAGATGGAAGAATAGGCAGAAAGACTGCACAGACCCTCTTCAACAAAAAAAGTGGAACCATTTAACACAGATGCCGAAGAAAATCCTGACCCCTGAGCTTTGAAGGAAAGGATATAGAAGTAGACTAAACTCCAACTAGTAGAAGAATTTGCATGAGAACACCAAAAAAGGAGACATACGGAGCTGTGGTCTGGCAGCGATCCTGACAGCACAGACAGCTTGGATATTGCCGAGTGTTGTTGTTGTTATATGCTGTTGAGTCGGACCCGACTCATAGTGACCCCTCCTTGGGTTTCTGAGGCAGTATCACTGCGGAAGTAGATTGCCCATCTTCCTTCCGAGGAGTGGCTGGTGGGTTTGAACCACCAGCCTTCTGGTTAGCAGTCAAGTGTCTTAAGCACTATGCTACCAGAGCTCCCAACACCACCGAGTGGTGTTAGGACCTAAGAATTAACCTAAAAATCAGCCCTGCTAGCCAGAGACTGCACAGAGGACTGCTCTGGTAGCTGGTGAATAAATGGGGAAGCAGTGAAGAGGAAGGCAGGCTGAGCTGTGGAATTTTGCCTGTCCACAGGATGCAGCCATTTTGAATGTTTACAAATGGTTTGACCATTTTGGATGTTTAAAGCAGCAGCATTCTCCCAGATTCCAGGGACTTAAGAACAGACTCCACTTGCTGGGAACCACAAGGACATTCTGGACCCTGACGACTCAAAAGGTACAACATTCCATTTGTTACTCTTTTATCCCACACTCTCTTTTTGAATGGAAGTGTGGCCATTCCTCACTCCCATCTATCCTCTAGGCCAGCAGGAATTCCATCCCAGTCTGTGTGCTTGGACAGAGCTTAGATGCCCTGCCCCACCTGATTTCTTTTTTTCTTTTTAGTTTCTTTGTTTTTGTCTGTTTTAAAACTACCACTATTATTTTTACTTGTGTCCTTTTTGTTATTATTCTTTATTCTTCCCTTCCCCAGTTCTAGTTTTCAGCTTTTTCTCTCTTCCTTGTTCCTGGTTCCAATGTTTTTTTTCCTTCTCATGGTTAACCCTGTTCCTTGTTTTCCTTTTTGCATTTTTCCTATTTTTTTATTCATTATTCTCCTACTCTTCCTTTTTTCTCACATTACCCTCTCCCTAGATATTGTAGGTTTTCTTTTTCTTTTTTACTTTTTTTTTTTGTTATTGTTCCTGTGTGATTACACAGTGTGTTTTTTGTCAATTTGCTCTTACTTCTTTGATGGTGATTCAATTATTATTTTTGTCTAACTGAGTGAGAGACAGCAATAGTCCCCATATGACACAACTACACCCACACCTCCTGCACTTTCACTTACTGAGTGAGAGTCACTATTTCCTTCTCCACCAATGGGCTAATGATAAACAACCACAAAGAAGAGCCTGACTCACCCTAAGCTGCTCTTCACAAACAGTTAACAGAGATCTAAATACAAAAATGTCATGATGTTTCAGAGACAAGAGACAATCACAGTCCACACAAACAAACAAGATAAAATGGTAGAAACAAGGGAGCAGGATACAGACCCATAACCATCCCTGAGGAAGAAGCAGCATTGGAACTCCTTGATAAGGAATTCAAAAGAATTATATTTAGGTATATTCAAAGGATTGAGATACAGTTCAAGGAAAACACAGACAAAACCCTAGATGAATTTCAGAAGAAAATACAGAGACAAAATGACAAAATAAATGAAAAATTAGAAATGATACACAATCTACAGATAGAAATCCAGAAGATTAATACCAAATTTCCAGAAATAGATAACACATTGAAAGAGCAAATGAGTAGAATTGATTCAATGGAAGACAGAATTAATGAGATTGAAGACAAACACCTGAATACTTCTTAGGAAAGAGATTAATCAGAAAAAAGATCAAAACAAA
>NW_006922298.1:7748-9400 GCF_000298275.1 Orycteropus afer afer | reverse complement strand
CAAGATGACATAACCCAGAAACCACATATATGGACATATCCAAAGTAAAATAAGCTTGCAAGATTGTAAACAGGGAACCAGAGACGTCAATTGTCAAATGATGACAACTACAAACCAAAAAGAAGGAAAATACTGTTATTTACAGAGCTGCTAAATGGTGAGGAAGTCATGAGCATTGCAAGATAGAATGGACTGTTCTAAACTTGGGGAGAAATTATAAATCAAAGGGTAACTGCAAAGAAAAATGATAAACCTTCATATCACAATAAAAAAGAGCACAAGCACACAAACATTCAGCACATACTAAAACAACAACAACAAAGGAAATGATAACACAACTCATAAACAAAATGAGCTCAGAACAGGAAATTATATGGAACAAAGAAACCAGGTCACCATGAAAAAACACATAACAAAATGGCAGCAACCAATTCAAACTTGTCAATAATTACACTGAATGTTAGTGGATTAAATGCACCACGCAAGAGTTGGAGAGTTGGAGATTAGATAAGAAAACAAAACCCATCAATATGCTATGTACAAGAGACACACCTTAGAGACAAAGATAAAAATAGACGAAAAATCAAAGGTTGAAAAAAGATATATGAAGCAAATGGCAACCATATAAGAGCAAGATTGGCAATATTAATTTCTGATCAAGTTGACTTTAAGACAAAAACCACCATATGAGACAAGGAAGGACACTATATAACGATTAAAGGATCAATTGAACAAGAAGCTATAACGATAATAAGTATCTATGGAACCAATGAAAGAGCCCCAAAATACATAAATCAGACTTTAAAAGAGTTGAAAAGCCAAATAGATGACTCCACAGTCATAGTGGGAGATTTTAATACACCACTTTCAATGAAAGATAGAACAACTGGAAAGAAAGGCAACAAAGATGCAGAAGAGCTAAAAAATACAATCCACCGAATTGACCTTATAGACATCTACAGAGCACTTCACCCAACAACAGAACAATATGCATTCTTTTCCAGTACACATGAAACATTTTCCATGATAGACCATATGTTAGGCCATAAAGCAAAGCTTCATAAATTTAAAAATATTGAAATATTGCAAAGCATCTTCTCAGATCACAATGTTATCAAATTAGAAATGAACAACAGGAAGATCAACATAAAGAGTAAACACATGGAAACTAAACAACACCCTCCTTAAGAAAGACTGGGTAAGAGAAGAAATAAAAAAATGAAATTCAACAATTCCTGAAACAAACGAGAATCAAAACACAACATAATAAAATCTTTGGAACACAGCAAAAGCAGTGATCAGAGCAATTTATAGCAATAAATGCACACATTGAAAAAGAAGAAAAAGCCAAAATCAACACTTTAAACCAACATCTCCAACAATTAGAAAAAGAAAAGCCTACAGTCACCAGAAGAAAGGAAATACTAAAGATTCAAGCAGAAATCAATGAAACAGAAAATAGAAAGACAATAGAAAGAAATCAACAAGACCAGAAGTTGGTTTTTTGAAAAGATTAATAAAACTGACAAACCACGGGCAAATTTAACAAAGGAAAAAAGGGAGAAAATACAAATAACATGAATAAGAAATGAAATGGGTGACATCACAACAGAACCAACTGAAATAAAAAGGATAATATCAGGATACTATGA
>NW_006922298.1:5201-6236 GCF_000298275.1 Orycteropus afer afer | reverse complement strand
CAAGTGTAGAGGCCCTAATATGTGGCATTAATAGACCATAAGCATAACCCAAAATACACAAACAGTAGAAGACAAACTAGATGAATGGAACCTTCTAATAATTAAATTTTTATGTACTTCCAAAGACTTTTCCAAAAGAGTCAAAAGAGAACTTACAGATTGGGAAAAAATATTTGGCAATGACATATCTGACAAGTTACTTATCTCTAGAATTAATAGAAAACTCTGACACCTCAATAACAAAAAGACAAATAATCCAATTAAAAAATGCACAGAAGACATGAACAGACACTTCGCTAAAGAGGCTATTTAGGCAGCCAACAAACATATGAAGAAATGCTCACGATCACTAGCCATTAGAGAGAGGCAAATCAAAACAACAATGAGATACCATCTTGCTCCAGCTCTAGTAGCAAAGTTCAACAAGACAGAAAATAAAAAATGCTGGCGAGGATGCAGAGAGATTGAGACTCTCATACACTGCTGGTGGGACTATCAAATGGTACAAACACTGTGCAAAGCAGTATGGGGATTCCTAAAAAAGTTGGAATTAGAAATACCATTTGACCCAGCCTTTCCATTACAAGGTATATATCCAAAAGAAGTGAGAGCCAGGATAAGAACAGACATATGCACACCCATGTTCATCACAGCACTATTTACAATAGCAAAAAGATGGAAACAACCTAGGGGTCCATCAAGCGAGGAATGGATAACCAAACTATGGTACATACACACAATGGAATACTATGCAACCTTAAAAAATAACCTAGAATCTTCAAAACACCACATAATGTGGATGAACTTGGAGGACATTATGCTGAATGAAATAAGGCAATCACAGAAGGACAAACATTGTATTAGTCCGGTATTGTAAAAGTCAAGGAACGGCTTATATATGGTAGGAAATTTTCTTTGTTGGTTACCAGGGGTGGGAGGGTAGTGTAGGGAACAATGTTAGATAGGTAGAGGTAAGTATTGATTTGGGTGAAGAGAGAGAGGAAGACATAGAGAGGTACATGGGATGTGCATACA
>NW_006922298.1:2385-3809 GCF_000298275.1 Orycteropus afer afer | reverse complement strand
TACTCCTCAACATAAAGAAAACTAAAATCTTCACAACTCGTCCATAAAAAGCTTCATGACAGATGAAGAAAAGATTGAAGTTGTCAAAGATTTTATATTACTTGGTTCTACAATCACCAATGGAAGCAGCAGTCAAGACATGAGAGGATGTATTGCATTGGGCAAATCTGCTGCAAAGGAACTCTTTGAAGTGATGAGGAGAAAGGATGTGTCCTTGAAGACTAAGGTGCACCTGACCCAAGCCATGGTATTTTCAATCTCCTCTTATGCATGGGAGAGCTGGATAATGAATAAGGAAGACCCAAGAAGAGTTGATGCTTTTGAATTGTGGTGTTGGAGAAGAATGCTAAGAGTACCATGGTCTGCTAAAATCTGTTCTGGAGGAAGTGCACCAGAATGCTCCCTGGAAGCAATAATGGCCAGAATTCATCTCACCTATTTTGGTCATGTTGTCAGAAGGAACCATTCCCTGGAGAAAGATATCATGCTTGGTAAAGTGGAGTGTCAATGAAGAAGGGGAAATCCCTCAATGAGATGGATGGACAGTGGCTGCAACGATGGGCATAGGTATAGCAAAGATCGTGAGGCTGGCACAGGACCAGGCACTGTTTTGTTCTGCTGTATATAGGGTTGCTATGAGTCGGAGATGACTCTACAGTACCTAACAACAACAACAATATGCATTTACTGAACCACTCATCTGTCAGTTTGTTGTATTGTGGTGGCTTGCATGTTTCTGTGAGGCCAGAGGTAATGTCACCAGTATTTCAAATACCAGCAGGGTCACCTACACTGTACAGATTTCAGTGGAGCTTCTGGACAAATACAGACGGGGAAGAAAGAAGAGGTCATCCATTTCTGAAAAAAATTGGCCAGTGAAAACTTTACAAATAGCAGTGAAACACTATCTGATATATTACTGGAAAACTTTATGATATATGGTGCCAAAAGATGAGCTGCTCAGGTTGGAAGGCACTAAAAATATGAGTGAGGAAGGGCCGCCTCCTCAAAATGAAGATGACCTTAATGATGTGGATGGAGTAAAGCTTTCTGGACCCCAATTTGCTGATGAGGTATGGCTCAAACTGGGAAGAAACAGATGAAAACATCCATTAATAATCAGAATGTGGGATGTATGAAATGTGAATTAAGAAAAATTGGAATTTGCCAAAAATGAAATGCAACACATAAAGATCGATATCCTAGGCATTAGTAAGCTGAAGTGAACTGGTATTGGCCATTTTGAATCAGATAATTATATGGTCTATTATGCCCAATCCACTGCCATTGAGGTGGATCCAAGTCATAACAAACCCTCCTTAAGTTTCCAAGGTGTTATCACCACGGAAGTTGACTGCCCAACCTTCCTTCCAAGTAGTGGCTAGTGTGTTTGAACCACCAGCCTTCTGGTTAGCAGTCAAATG
>NW_006922298.1:0-1400 GCF_000298275.1 Orycteropus afer afer | reverse complement strand
ATAATGAAATGTGCAAAGACCTGGAGTTAGAAAACCAAAAGGGAAGAACATGTTCAGCATTTCTCAAGCTGAAAGAACTGAAGAAATGTTCAAGCCTCAACTTGTAATATTGATGGATTCTATGGGAAAATATTGAATTATGTAGGAAGAAGCATCAAAATAAGATGGAAGGAATACACAGAATCACTGTACAAAAAATAATTGGGCAATGTTCAACTATTTCAGGAGGTAGCATGTGGTCAAGAACCAAAGGTATTGAAAGAAGCAGTCCAAGCTGCACTGAAGAAATTGCCAAAAAACAAGGCTCCACAGATGGATGGAATACACATTGAGATATTTCAACAAATGGATTCAGCCCTTGAGGTTTTGCCAAGAAATCTGGAAGACAGCTGCCTGGCCAACTGACTGGAAGAGACCCATATTTGTGCCCATTCCAAAGAAAGGTGATCAACAGAATGTGGAAATCATTGCAGAGTATCATTAATATCACATGCAAGTAAGGTTTTTCTAAAGAAAATTCAAAAGTGTTTGCAACAATATATTGACAGGGAACTTCCAGAAATCCAAGCCAGATTCAGAAGAGAGCATGGAATGAGAGATTCCATTTCTAATGTCAGATGGATCTTGACTGAAAGCAAAGAATACCAGAAAAATGTTTACCTGTGTTTTATTGACTATGCAAAGGTATTTGACTGTGTGGATCATAACAAATTATGGGGAACATTGCAAAGAATGGGAATTCCAAAATACTTAATTGTGCTCATGAAGATACCTGTACATAGACCAGGAGGCTGTCATTCAAACAGAACAAGGGGATGCTGCATGGGTTGAAATCAGGAAGGGTGTGCATTAGGGCTGTATCCTTTCACCATACCTCTTCTGCCTATATGTTGGGCAAATAATCTGAGAAGTTGAAATATATAAAGAAGAATGTGGCATCAGGATTGGAGGAAGCACCATTAACAACTTAAGATATGGAGATGACGCAACCTTGGTTTGCTGAAAGTAAAGATGATTTGAAGCACTCACCAATGTAGATCAAACACTACAGTATTCAGTATGAACTACAAATCAACATAAAGAAAAGAAAATCCTCACAAATAGAACAATAAGAAACATCATGATAAATGGAGAAAAGATTGAAGTTGTCAGGGATTTCATTTTACTTGGATCCACAATCAACTCCCAGCAGTCAAGAAATCAGATGTCAAAGGTTGGAAAAAGATATATCAAGCAAATGCCAACTGAAAGAGAGCAGGAGTGGCAATATTAATTTCTGATCAAATTGACTTTAGGACAAAAACCACCATATGAGACAAGGAAAGTCATTATATAATGATTAAAGGATCAATTGATCATGAAGATATAACCATAATAAATATCTATGGACCCAATGAAAG
>NW_006922297.1:1067941-1068654 GCF_000298275.1 Orycteropus afer afer | reverse complement strand
TTGTTAAAACCAGACCAACCTTACAAGAGATGCTAAAGGGAGACCTTTGGACAGAGAAGTGACAACAGCCAACAACAACTGACCATTAACACACATCATGATATAACCAAAAAACCAACCCAGCTATGGAAGTATCCAAAGTTAATAAGCCTACAAGATTGTAAACAGAGAACCAGAGACACCAACTGACAAATGAAGACAACTACAAACCAAAAAAGAGGGAAAAAAATCTGTGTCATTGCAGAACTTCTAGATGGCAGGGAAGTCAAGACAACTACAAGATAGAACGGACTATTCTAAACTTGGGAAGAGAACTATAAATCACAGGGTAACCTCAAAGAAAAATGATAAACCTTCACATCACAATAAAAAAGAGGACCAGCATAAACATTCAGCAAATACTAAAACAATAGCAATGAAGGAAGTGATAACATGATTCATAAACAAAACAAGCTCGTTGTTATGTTCTTAAGTGCCATCGAGTCATTTCCGACTCATAGCGACCCCATGCACAGCAGAATGAAACACTGCCTGATCCCGTGCCAGCCCCACAATCCCTCCTATACTTGAGCCCATCATCGCAGCCGCCGTGTCAATCCATCTCATTGAAGGCCTCCTCCTCTTTCATCGACCCTCCACCCTATCAAGCATGACATCCTTCTCCAGGGAATGGTCCCTTCTTACAACATGACCAAAATAGGTGAGATGAAGTC
>NW_006922297.1:1064636-1067241 GCF_000298275.1 Orycteropus afer afer | reverse complement strand
AGTGGATGACCAAACTATGGTACATGCACATATTGGAATGCTACGCAGCACTAAAGAATTATGTAGAGTCTGCAAAACACCGCATAATATGGATGAACTGGGAGGACCTTATGCTGAGTGAAATAAGTCAATCACAGAAGGACAAGCATAGTATTAGTTCATTGTTGTGGACGGTCAAGGAAAGGTTTATATATGGAGGGAAACTTTCTTTGTTGGTTACCAGGGATGGGAAAATACACTGCAAAAAAAAAATGCATTGACCCATGTCACTTTATTTTTGTGTATTTTACTGTACATAAATTATATTTCAATAAAATGCATTAGAAAAAGAGAAAGAAACCATAAGAGAGCTACATAAATGGAAGACTATACCATGCTTGCGGATAGGAAGATTGAATGTTGTGAAAATGTCAATTCTACCAAATGCAATCTATATATTCAATGCAATCCCAATCCAGATCCCATCAACATTCTTTAAGTGATATGGAAAAACCAATCACTAACTTTATATGGAAAGGAAAGAGACCTCAGATAACCAAAGCATTATTGAAGAACAACAAAGTGGGAGGTCTCACACTCCCAGATCTTAAAACCTACCATACAGCCACAGTAGTCAAAACTAACTGGTATTGGAACAACAACAGACAAATAGACCAATGGAATAGAATTGAGAACCCAGAAATAGACCCATCGACAGATAGATAACTGATCTTTGACAAAGGGCTGAAATCCATTAAATAGGGAAGAGATTGTTTAACAAATGGTGCTGGCAAAATTGGATATCCACTTGCAGGAAAACAAAACAAGATCTTTACCTCACACCATACACAAAAACTAACTCTAGATGGATCAAACGTGAAACAGAAAACTATAAAATTCTTCAAGGAAAACCTAGGGGCCAATTTAGGGGCCCTAATATATGGCATAAATTGACTCTTAAGCATAACCCAAAATGCACAAACAGCAGAAGAGAAACTAGATGAATGGGACCTTCTAAAAATTAAATTTTTATGTGCTTCCAAAGACTTCTCCAAAAGAGAAACTACAGATTGGGAAAAAATATTTGACTGTGACATATCTGACAAGGACTTATCTCTAAAATTTATATAAAACCCCAATACCTCAACAACAAAAAGCCAAATAATCCAATTAAAAAATGGGCAGAAGACATGAATAGACACTGCACCAAAGAGGATATTTAGCCAGCCAACAAACATATGAAGAAATGTTCATGGTCGTTAGCCATTAGAGAGATGCAAATCAAAACCACAATGAGATACAATCTTGCCCCAGCACAAGTAGCAAATTTCAACAAGACAGACAATAAAAAATGCTTGCAATGATGTTAAGAGATTGGGACTTTGATACACTGCCAGTAGGACTGTAAAATGATACAACTACTGTGGAAAGGAGTATGGCGATTCTTTAAAAAGTTGGGATTAGAAATACCACTTGACCCAGCCATTCCATTACTAGGTATATATCATAAAGAAGTGAGAGGCAGGACAAGAACAGATATATGCACACCCATGTTCATCACAGCACTATTTACAATAGCCAAAAGATGGGAACAACCTAAGTGCCCATCAACAGAGAATGGATAACCAAACTATGGTACATACACACAATGGAATATTATGTAACCCTAAAGAATAATGTAGAATCTGCAAAACACTGCATAACATGGATGAACTTGAAGGACATTATTCTGAGTGAAATAAGTCAATCACAGAAGGACAAATATTTATGAGTCTGTTATTGTAAAACGTCAAGGAAAGGTTTATATATAGAAGGAAATTTTCTTTGTCGGTTACCAGGAGTGGGAGGGGAGGGAACACTGTTAGATAGGTAGAGACAAGTATTGATTTGGGTGAAGAGAAGGGCAATATACCAAATGTAAGTAATAAACACAGTGGCATTGAGGAAGAGGAAGACATAGATGCATGGGAGGTACAGACAGCAAAGATGAACCCTTTTGCACATACAGTACTGCGTTGCATTGTCATTGAAGGCAAACATTGATATATGAGCAGATAGATGGGTGGACAGGCTGAACTATTAGGTATGTCCATGCAGGGTGGAATGTGCCCAAGACTATGTATAGTGTTGGCAATGTTTCTACAGGTGTATTGGTATGTTCTGTAAGAATTCCCAGGTATATATAGTAGAGCTGGCAAGGGGCAAGGATGTGGTCACTTCTTGGCCACAGCCAGCCACCCAGAGGGAGTAAGTAATTGAATCTTGGGCTCGGGACCATAGTCACAGGGGACATCAAGCTCAATTGGCATAACATACTACACCAAAGCATTGTTCCACATCCTACTTTGGCGAGTAGCAACTGGAATCTTAAAAGCTTGCAAGCAGCCATCTAAAGGCAACAGTGGGTCTCTTCTCATTCAGAACAAAGAAGAATGAAGAAAACCAAAGATTCATGGAAACGATTAGTCCAAATGACTGGTGCACCACGCGATCCTCAGCCTATATGACTGTGAGACCAGAAGAACTAAATGGTGCCTGGTTACAACTGTCAACCAGTCGGAGGGGGATATCGGTAGCAGATCCTGGGTTGAGTGGGAGAACAATGTGGAACAAAATTCAAAATCAT
>NW_006922297.1:1061328-1063350 GCF_000298275.1 Orycteropus afer afer | reverse complement strand
AATGATTGATATGATTATATGGTTCTTTTCCTTTGTTTTATTTATGTGGTGGATGACATTGATTGTTTTTCTAATGCTGCATCATCCTTGCATACATGATAGGAACCCTACTTTACATAATGTATTATTTTTTTGATATGTTGTTGGAGTCCATTATCTAGGATTTGGTTGAAAATTTTTGCATCTGTATTCATGAGGGATATTGGTCTCTAATGTTCCTTTTTAGTAATGTCTTTGCTTGATTTTGGTATCAAGGTTATGCTTGTTTTGTAAAAATGAATTTGGGAGGATTCCATCCTTTTCCATGTTCTGGAATAGTGCGAGTAGGATTGGTGTCAGTTCTTCTCTGAATGTTTGGTAGAATTCTCCAGTGAAACCATCTAGGCCAAGACTTTTTTTTGTTGGTAATTTTTTTTTAATGACCTGTTCAATTTCTTCTGTTATGGATTTGTTCAAATTTTCCAACTCATTGTGTGTTAGTTTAGGTAAGTAGTGTGTTTCTAGAATCTCTCCATTTCTTCTAGGTTTTCAAATTTGTTGGAGTAAAATTCTTCATAGTATCCTGATATCCTTTTCATTTCAGTTGGTTCTGTTGTAGAATCACCCATTTCATTTCTTATTTTTCTTATTTCCATCTTCTTCTTTTCCTTTGTTTACTTTGGTAGTTATTTGTCATGTTTATTAATCATTTCCAAAAACCTACTTCTGTGTTGATTTTTTCTGTTGTCTATTTTGTGTTTCATTTATTTCTGCTCAAATGTTTATTATTTATTTTCTTGTGGTGATTCTAGGCTTTTATTTTATTTTTTTGCTGCTCTTTTTCTAATTGTTGGAGATGGTGGATTAAGGTGTTGATTTTGGCTCTTCTTTTTTGACATGTGCATTTATTGCTATAAAATGCCGTCTGATCACTGATTTTGCTGTGTCCCAAAGATTTTAGTATGTTATGTTTTCATTCTCATTTGCTTGGACAAAATTTTTAATTTCCTTTTTTATTTTTTCTCTTACCCAATAGTTTTTAAGAAGGGTGTTATTCCATTTCCACGTGTTTACTCTTTTTCCATTGATCTTCCTATTGTTGATTTCTGATTTTATAGCATTGTGATCTGAGACGGTGCTTTGCAGTATTTCAGTGATTTCAAATTTATTGAGGCTTGCTTTGTGGCCTAACATGTGGTCTATCCTGGAACGTGGTCCTGTGTGATAGAAAAAGAAAATGTATATTGTGCTGTTGTTGGGTGAAGTGCTCTATAGGTGTCTAGTTGGTTGATTGTATTGTTTCCTTCTTGTGCATCTTTGTTGAGTCCTTTCTAGTTGTTTTATCTTTTCTTGAAAGTAGTGTAATGAAATCTCTTACTGTTAGTGGAATCACCTGTTTGTCTTTTCTTTTCTGTTAAAGTCTGAGTTACATACATATTTTGGGGCTCTTTCATTGGATGCATAGGTGTTTTTTTATGGTTCTGTCTGCTTGTTTAATTGATCATTTAATCATTATGTAATGTCCTTCCTTATCTCACATGGTGGTTCTTGTCTTAATATCTATTTTATCAGAAATTAATATTGCCACCCTTTCTCTTTTTTGATTGTCATTTGCTTGATATATCTTTTTCCACCCTTTGATTTTTAATCTGTTTTTGTCTTTGTGTCTTAGGTAGGTCTCTTGTAGACAGCATATTGATGGGTTATGTTTTCTTAACCAGTTTGCAACTTTCCATCTCTTGAATGGTGTATTTAATCCATTTATATCCAATGTAATTATCAACAAGTATGTATTTATTGCTTTCATTTTGTCATGTGTTATTTCTTGATGTTGCTGATTCATTTGCTACATATCATTTTCTGTGCTTAGCTCATTTTGTTCATGAATTGTATTATTTCCTTTGTGGCTATTGTTTTTTCTCTTTTTCTTTATTGTGATTTGGGTGAAGATTTACAGAGCAAATTCACTTTCCATACAGAAGTTCACATATACTTTGTCTTATGTCATTGTCCACAGTTTACCACAATGCAACAGCTCCCCTC
>NW_006922297.1:1059376-1060519 GCF_000298275.1 Orycteropus afer afer | reverse complement strand
GTTTTTCCCATGCTGCTCTGATGATTCTTTCTTTGTCTTTGGTTTTGATGAGTTTGATGATAAGTCTTGGTGTTTTTTTTTTGTAGTCTATCCTGTTTGAGGTTCATTTCCTTTCTTGAATGGATATCTTGTTGTCTTTCTTCATATTAGGGAAATTGTCTCCCAATAATTCTTTGATGATTTTCTCTGTGGTTTTATTTGTCTCTTCCTGTTCTGGAATACTGAACATATGGAAGTTATTCCTCTTGATGGTATCCCACATGAATCTTAAGCTTTCTTAATTTTGTTTTCTTCTTTTTTCTAATTGATCCCTTAACAAAGTAGTGTTTAGATACTTGTCTTCAATCTCACTAATTCTGTCTTCCATTGACTCAGTTCTACTCCTTTGCCTATTCAATGTGTTATCTGTTTCTGAAATCTTAGTATTAATCTAGATTTCTATTTGTTTTTGTATCATTTCTAATTTTTTGCTCATTTTGTCTATTTGTTCTTATATTGTTTTACTAAGTTGTTCTAAATTTTTTCTGTGTTTTCCTTAAAGTTTTCAGTGTTTTCCATGATATGTCTCTCAATCCTTTGAAAATACCTGAATATAATTTTCTTCAATTCCTTAGCAAATTGCTGCTTCATCCTCAGTGAGGTTTTCTGGGTCTGTATCCTGGTTCCTTGTTTCTACTACTTTATCTTACTTCTTTGTGTGGACTGGGATGATTATTTATCACCAAGACATTGTAATGTTGTTGTATTTGTATTTAATTGGTGATTGCATGCTGGTATGATTCACCCAAGATTTTTTTTCTTTATTTTGTGTTGATATATCTGAGTGAGCAGCACTACTGTGCTCCTCTTTTTGATAGTTGGCAGCGCTTAGGTACTCATCACTTTTCTCCTGGTGTCTTTCATAGAGAATAAGCATGTGTTCAGAGATCTCTGATAGCTGTTTGGGAAGAGCAGTTGAGGATGCATTGGACTGGTATCGGCCACTGTCTGTCACTGGTCAGTTTGTGCAGATGTAAGTGGTGGCCCTCACCCAGTAGGTGAGACTGCAGGAGGTACAGATATGGTTGGGTCATGTGGACACAGTTGATATTTTCCACTCAGACAAAAACACAAACAAAAAAAAAAACACCAAAATAATTAAAA
>NW_006922297.1:1058184-1058981 GCF_000298275.1 Orycteropus afer afer | reverse complement strand
GTTATCAGCCTCCAGTGCAGTTGTCCGTTCTGACTTTGGCAAGCAGACCTGATTTTTAGGTTGCTACCCAAACCAGAAAGCCACTTGTAAATATTCAAATTGGCTGTGCCATCAGGACAGCAGGCAGTCTGCAGCTCCATTTGTCGCCTAACTCATTGTTTTCATTGAGAAGTTTCTTCTAGTTGGTGCTTAAACTACTTTTTATCCTTTTCTTTAAAGCTCAGTGTCCCAGGATTATCTTCAGTATCTATTTCAATTGGTTTTTCATTTCTTTGTTACAGAGGATCTGTGTAGCTTTTCAGCCTAATTCTCCATCTTGCTGGATGTTTCAATTATGTATTTTCTAGTCATTTAAGTTGTGCTTTAGAAATAAAAATGTTTTCCTAAAGATCCATTCGTGTTTAAATCCGTGCATATGATGCTTCTACATTTCTTTAGAAAAGGAAAGTGAATGTAATGCTGTCATAGGTTTAGATTTATATGACAATTATGTTTAGATTTTCCAGGTTTCCTGTCCCATATGTTTTATATTTGGGTTTATGTAGTACTCAATAAGTAGTACACATTAAAAGTTGCTTTTATTCTCACCTCTCTTCTGGTAATCTGGAAAATGCACATAGGAAAAAATAGTGGGATATATTGTTGAGATCTCACTATTTCTTTCATGTGACCCTTTATTTTCTGTATTGGCTGATTTTAGTTCAGTCTAAAATAGTTAAAATCAATGATAAGATAATATCACTAATAATATTATAATGTTATAATATTATTATTATTATATTAAATAGTTGAAATTA
>NW_006922297.1:1054947-1056624 GCF_000298275.1 Orycteropus afer afer | reverse complement strand
AAAATGGATGTCAGAAGACATTCTGAAACTTGCCCTTGAAAGGAGAGTATCTAAAGCAAATGGAAGAACCAACAAGGTGAAAGAGCATAACAGAAGACTTCAAAGAGCAGCTTGAGAAGACAAAGTCAATTATGATAATGAAATGTACAAAGAACAGGAATTAGAAAACCAAAAGGGAAGATCACACTCAGCACTTCTCAAGCTGAAAGAACTGAGGGAAAAATTCAAGCCTGGAGTTGCAACATTGTAAGATTATATGGGCAAAATATTGATTGATGCAGGAAACATCAAAAGAAGATGGAAGGAATACACAGAGTTACTGTACCAAAAAGAATTAGTCAGTGTTCATCCATTTCAGATGGTGACATATGATCAAGAACTGATGGCATTGAAGGAAGAAGTCAAAGCTGCATTGAAGGAATTGGCAGAAAAACAAGGCTTCTGGAATTGACAGAACACCCATTGAGATGTTTCAACAAATGGATTCTGCACTGGAGGCATTTATTTGTCTATGCCAAGAAATTTGGAAGACAGCCACCCAGCCAACTGACTTCTTGAAAAGATCCATATTTGTACCCATTCCAAAGAAAGGTGATCCCACCAGATATGGAAAATTATTGAACGGTATCATTAATATCAAACGCAAGTAAAATCTTGCTGAAGATAATTCAAAAATGGTTGCAGCAGTATATTGACAGAGAACCTCCAGAAATACAAGCTGGATTCAGAAGAGGACATGGAAGGAGGGCTAACATTACTGATGTCAGATGGATCTTGGCTAAAATCAAAGAATACCAGAAAGATGTTTACTTGTGTTTTATTGACTATGCAAAAGCATTTGATTGTGTGGATCATAATAAATTATGGATAACATTGCGTAGAATGGGACTTCTAGATCACTTAATTGTACTCATGAGGAACTTGTACATAGACCAGGAGGCATTTAGAAGCAATCAGCCCTAGGATACGATGGCCCTCGAGACCAGAAGAACTAGATGGTGCCCGGCTACCAATGCCAACTACTCAGGAAAGGGTCAAATCTGGAGATCCTGGATAGAGTGGGAGGGAAAACAAGGAACAAAATCCAAAAACTCAATAATGACCAGAATTACTGGTCAGATAAAATTTAGTGAGACTCCCAATACTATGGCCCTAGAATACATTCTGCACCTGGAATAAAGCTCACCCCCAAGGGCGGGCTCTCAGTCCAATAGTTAACAAGATGTACACGCAGACCACTCAACCCAGGATGACACACCCACATACTATATGGTAATACATCACTTAGAGGAATAGGCCATGGAACACTAGAGGACCAACATTCAAACTGAGGAAATGCAGGACAAACAGGAGTGTATAAATATGAGGGGCATATGGGGAGGGTTACAGACTAGGGAGGGGAGGAGACTAGGTTAGGGTTGGACATGGCGAATGGGGAATGAAACTAAATTTACGCATTACATTGAATGTAACACAAACTCTTAAAAAAAGAACAAGAGGATACTGCATGGTTCAAAAATCAGGAAGATAGTGTGTCAGGCTTGTATCCTTTCACCATAGTTACTCACTCTGTATGCTAAGCAAATAATCTGAGAAGCTGGACTATATGAAGAAGAACTTGGCACCAGGATTGGAAGACTGATTAACAACCTATGATATGCAGATGACACAACCTTG
>NW_006922297.1:1053236-1054037 GCF_000298275.1 Orycteropus afer afer | reverse complement strand
GAAGAACACTGAAAGTACCTTGGACTTCCAGAAGAACACATCTGTCCTGGAAAAAGTGCAGGTGGAATGCTCTTTGGAAGCCAAAATGGCCTGATTTCATCTCACCTACTTTGGTAAGTTGTCAGAAGGGACCATTCCCTGGAGAAGGATATTGTTCTTGGTAAAGTGGAGGATCATCAAAAAAGGGGAAAGGCCCTCCATGAGATGGATTGACACAGCACCTGCAACAGTGGGCTCAGGTATAGCAAGTATTGTGAGGCTGGCCCAGGACCAGGCAGTATTTGTTATGTTTTGCATAGGGTCGCTATGAGTCAGAGCCAAGTCAGCGGCACCTAACAACTACATCAACATTATTTCTGTCTTCTTAACTTTTCTGAAAAAGGTAGCAGATTACTGAGCAAAGAGTTTGTGTGAACATTTTAAGAAAACTGTTGTGTATTTCAACAGTTTTATTTCTTTTTTCTGTTTTTTGTAAATTAGTCATAAAGATAAACTGTTATTTAGTTGCCCCAACAAACAAACAAACCAGTTTCTGTGGAGTGGATTCAGGTCACCATATGTTCAGTTGCCCAGAAGCCCTTAAATTAGCCCTTCAGTTATGAGAACTGTGACATTTCCTAACACTTCTTAATAATTGTTTTATTTTATCACCTTACATGTTAATTCTCCCTTTTGAATGCTTTTCTGGCTGTTAGTGAGTACCATGGACTGCTAAAAGAACTAACAGGTCTGTCCTGGAGGAAGTGCACCCGAAATGCTCCTTGGAAGCGAGAATGGCCAGACTTTGTCTCACCTACTTTG
>NW_006922297.1:1022548-1027266 GCF_000298275.1 Orycteropus afer afer | reverse complement strand
CTTCTGCCTATTCTGCCATTTTACCGGAACTCTGTTGATTGTTTTTATGAGTGCATACCTTCCTGGTACCACTGTTCACCTTATAAACCTCTCTATTGTTTTGCTGAAATTTGAGCTATGGGGGTTGATTTCAGTTCCAAAATCGAAGAGTGTCTAACAGCCATAATCACAGGGGTTCCAGCAGTGTTCAAACCAGTAAGCCTCTTTTGTTTGTTTTTAAATGATTTTGAGTTTTGTTCCACATTCTTCTCCCACTCTATCCAGGACCTCCTATTTTGATTGCTTTGACAGCCATCAGAAGTAGTAGCTGACAGGCACCATCTAGTTTTTCTGGTCTCAGGGTCATGGAGGCTGGGGTTCACATGATGCATTAGTCCTTAAGACTAATTGTTTTCTGGTTTCTTTGATTTTTTTCACTCTTTGCTCCAGAAGTGAGGAGACCAATAGTTGTACCTTAGATGGCCACTCACAAGCTTTTAAGACCTCAGTCACTAACAATGTATTTTGAGACTCCAGTCACTAACAGTGTCTTTTAAAAGGCAAAAGTTTCTAATGTTGATTAAGCACAGTTTTATCAATTTTCTTCCTTTCATGGTGTGTTAGGCTGGGTTGTCTAGAGAAGCAAAAACAGTAAATCTCATATATATAGAGAGAAATTTATCTTTGAAAAATGACTCACACAGTTATGGAACCTGACAAGTCCCAAGTTCCTGGATCAAATGTCAAACTGGAGCTTTTTCCTTACTCACACAGCTGCACGGGCTTGATGAGTTCAAGGTTAGCAGGTAGTATACTGGCTTTTGCCTCTGGCAGATGATAAATCCAAGTTCACCAGGCCAAATTGCGGATTGTTCACTCACAGACAGTTGTAGGCAACACAACAGGATGTAGATCCACAGAAGTTTCTCTCTTTTTCCCAGGATGTCCATGTATATATTGGAAGCAGGCCACACCCCTAGGGAAACTCCCTTTCAACTGAGTGGCTGCTTAAAGCATATACATCTTATTTCATCATGGGAATAACCACATCACCACTGCTTAAACCACCCAGAATTGTGGTACAGCCAACTTGACACACAACCTCAACTATCACAGTCCACCCCTTGTCAACTTGGCAGTTGTGCACATCTTCATAACCACGTATAATCTCGAAATAAGGACATTTATAAAGTCATATTTGCATCTAACCTGATATACTAACACATGTACAACCCAAAACTCATTAACTCTGTTTACATTTTATAGTTAATAATGGAAGAAAACAAAAATATTTGATGTACACATACAATGAAGAAATATAACAATTACAGTCCTCATTTCTACAACTGATCACATGGTCATAGCTGGTATTCAGAACTGCCTTCTTCTACCATCTATTATGTATTTCCCTTGCCCTCAGCAAGCACCTCAGATGGTTGTGGTTCTTTGCCTGCTAAGGTGACCCAAACCTTCATTCCTGAAGGGTCTGGGCCATTTGTAGTCATATCAGAATTGGGTTGCTATAGTTTTCCATGGATTTTAATCACAAGGTATGGTAGAACTAAGAGACATCCTAAAGAATCTCCTATATGCCAGACATATTCTTCTTTACCTCCATTATGTAATATCAATCTAATTTCCCCTTGGTAATCAAGATCTATCATACCAGACAATATAGTAACTCCCTTCTTTGTTGATCTAGAGGAATGGTGAAGCCAAAATGCCTGGGTATAGTATACCACTTCCTCAGTCACACTTTGTATTTCACCTTTTGGCATTTGCTTGAACTTAAGTTTAGTTATAAGTCTAGAAGCAACAGTGGGAGGTTGGGGCAGTTCCTGAGAACATTCAGCAATGTCTTCAATAGCATCTACCTCAGGCAATGACCCAGGAACAGTTGGGTTAATCCCATCAAATGGAGATGGAAAGGATAATGGTTTTATAATAATCCCTTCAGATGGAAGGGATGATGCTGTTGGCAGGAGGGATTCAACAGACTTTATAGACTCCATATCCTCATCTTCCTGTCTACCCATATGTCCCCATCCCAGGTTTCAGGATCCCATTATTTTCCCACTGAATGGTCTCACTTTAACTTCAGACACCATTCTGGGTTGGCAATTCAATTGGTGTTGCAATCCAGCCACCCTTATGATAAGACCCTGAGTTTGGTCATTTTTGTGGTGCTTGAGCTGTGACTCAGCAGCCCTGACCTCATCTCACTCTTTCACCACTTTATCTAGTGTAAGTAGGACCAACCAACCAGCTTCCTTATACTCCTCCTGACTTCTCAAAAGTACTTGATCTATTGGTGGTACTATTTTGCATATTAATGTTGCCACCACACGCCATGGATTAGCATGGCCTGCTTTACTAATGTAGGCACAGTCACCAGTGCCTTTACAATTAATCACATTGGAGAACCAAACAGAATTGGTGAGAACTAATTCAGGAAACCCATCTTTATGATTTTGTCTCCCTAGAACCACACCACTCCTGGTACCAAATGTGTTAGGCTGGGTTGTCTAGAGAAGCAAAACCAGTAAAACTGAGAGAGAGAGAGAGAGAGAGAGAGGGAAATTTATTCACACAGTTATGGAAGCTGACAAGTCCCAAGTTCCTGGATCAGATGTCAAACTGGAGCCTTTTCCTGATTCACGCAGCTGCAGGGGTTGACAAGCTCAAGTTTGGCAGACAGTATACTAGTGCTTAAGGCATTTGACTGCTAACCAGAAGGCTGCAGGTTCAGTAACCTGCCAGTCACTCCCTAGAAGGAAGATTGGGCAGTCTACTTCCATAATTATATCACCTGGGAAACCCAAGGAGGGGTCACTATGAGTCAAATCCGACTCAACGGCAGTGAGTCACTAGGCAGAATGGTGGATTGTTCACTCATGGACAGTTGTAGGCAGCACAACAGGATCCAGATCCACAGAAGGTTCTCTCTTTTTCCCAGATGTCCATATATACTGGAAGGAGACCACATCCCTAGAGAAACTTCCTTTCAATCGATTGACTGCTCAAAGCATATACACCCGATCTCATCATGGGAATAACCACATCACCACTGCTTAAACCACTCAGAGTTGTGGTCAGCCAAGTTGACAACCCCAACTATCACACATGGATCATATTTTGAGGGTTATATTTAAGAATTGTTTCCTTACCCATGGTTGCAAAGATTTCCCCACGTGTGTTCTTTTAGAAGTTTTATAGTTTTAGGTTTTACTTTCAGATGTATGATCCATTTGAGTTAATATTTGTATATGGTACAATATGTGGATCAAAGCTCATTTTTGTTTCATATGGATATCCAATTGTTTCAGAACATTTCTTGAAAATACTGTCCTTCCTCCACTAAATTGTATTCATTGTTGTTATGTGCCATCGAGTCGGACCTGACTCATAGCGACCCCTCCTTGTGTTTCCGAGGCAGTATCATTACGAAAGTAGATTGCCCAACCTACCGTCTGAGGAGTGTCTGGTGGGTTTGAAGCCCCAGCCTTCTGGTTAGCAGTCAAGTGCCTTAGGCACTACTCTACCAGAGCTCAAAAATTGTATTCATACTTCTGTTAAACATATCCAAATATGCTTGGTATTACTTCTGCATTCATTATTCTGTTCTATTGATTTACTTTGTTTATCTTTACATGATTACCACACTATTTTCATTCCTCTTGCATCATAATTAAATCTTGAAATCCTCCTCCAACTGTTTTCTTCTTAGAATTGTTTTGACTATTCTGGATGCTTTGCATTTACATATGAAGTTTAGAATCGGCTTCTCAAATTCCACAAAAATAGCCTACTAGGATTTTGAGTAGGAAAGTGTTGAATCTGTAGATAACCTTGGAGAGAACTGATATCTTAGAAACATCGAGTTCTCTGATCCATGAACATGGTACATCTCCAATTAATTAGTTGTTCTTTTCATTTCTCTAAGCAGTGTTTTATAGTTTTCAGTGCACAGGTCTTTCTGTATTTGAATGGATAGTTTTCCTAAGTATTTCCTCTTTTTGATGCTATTGTAAATGCAATTTCATTCTCAAAGTTTTATTACTAGTTTGCAACAATAAAATTGATTTCCGTATATTTGATACTGTATCCTGCAATCATACTAAACTCATTCAATAATCTGAGTAACTTATTTGTAGATTGGAGACCTGATGGTACAATAGTAGGAGAAAAATATGATAATATGCTTCCTGCTTGAACAGTTTCTCTTAGAAAGATCAACATAAGGCCAGTCGCCATGAGGCAGAGGTTAAAGATGTCCCAAATGTCCAAACTACCATGCCACTCCATCATTTCAGACATTAACCCCTCTTCCTCCTCTCAGTAATCTCCCCCATATTAAGGCTCTGTATTTCACTGTAATGCCTCACAGACACCCAAGGGATCATCTCATGTAATGGTAGTGGAGGCTGGGAGTCTGGCAGGCTGGCAAGTCCCAGGTCTGTAAGTAGGTCTGGAGGATCCTCCCAATTCTAGGGCTTTGAAGAACCTCATTCAGTAGATCAGATGATGGCTGCTGTCCCAAATCCATGGGTAAGATGAATAAGTTAAAGTATTTTTTCCTCTTCTATGTTTTGAAGTGTTTGAATAGAATTGGTCTCAGCTCTTCTCTAAATATGTATAAAATTCTTCAGAAAACTTATCTGGCCCTGAGTGTGTTTTATTCTTTTTTTTTTCTTCCTGGCCAGGAGTTTTTTCATGACATCTTCAATCTCTTCTGAATT
>NW_006922297.1:1007093-1016420 GCF_000298275.1 Orycteropus afer afer | reverse complement strand
CTTGGGTTTCCGAGGCAGTATCACTACGGAAGTAGGATTGCCCAACCTTCCTTCCGAGGAGTCTGGGAGTGGCAAATTCTCACAGCTTCTGTTTATTTGGAAGTATCTTGATTTCCCCCTCATTTTTGAATGGCAACTTTGCTGGGTAAAGAATTCTTGGTTGGCATTTGTTTTCCTTCAATATTTTATATATGTCACTCCATTCTCTTCTGGCCTATGGGGTGTCCGGGAGAAATCTGTACTAATTGTTATAGTGGACCCTTGATATATAATATTCTGCTGTTCTCTTGTTTCTTTCATCATTCTTTCCTTGTCTTTGGTTTTCAGTAATTTAATTACAGTGTGTCTTGCTGTGGACCTTGGTGTATTTCTTCTGTGTGGTGTTTGTGTAGCTTACTGTATTTACAGGCTTGGAGCTCTGGTGGCGTAGTGTCTAAGGCACTTGACTGCTAACCAGAAGGCTGGTGGTTCAAACCCACCAGCCCCTCCATGGAAGGAAGATGGGGCAATCTGCTTCCATAGTGATACTGCCTCGGAAACCCAAGGAGAGGTTGCTTTAAGTTTTTTGGTTTAAGGAAAGTACCATGATGCTCTGAAATTCCAAAACTGGTAATTTTTTTTTTCTCTTGTTTCTCTTCAGACTTAATAAATTCAGTTACTGTGCCTTCTAGTTCATTTATTTTGTCTTTTGTCCACTTCAGTCTGCTATTGAATGTTTCACTTACATTTCTACTTCAGTTATATTCATCTTCAGTTCCATTATATCTTGCATAAAAAAAAAATATTTCCTTATTGTGTTTCCCCTAGCCAATCTGTGCCACCTTAATCAGACTACACTTTGATCTGTTTAGCTCCTTTACTGCATTCTTTGTTCAGGATGTTGCCCTTCCTATCCCAAAATGGCCACAATGAGCCAACTACTCTGGATGCCTGTGACCAGAAACTCCAAGCTTCTTTGCCAACCTTGCTCTTCCTCTCCCTTGTTTCAGGACTCAGCTCAGCTCGCCAATGATTCAGCTGCCATCAGGAGCTGTGGACTAGTTGCAGGTGGATAAAAGGGAGCTACTCTTTACTCTGCCATCTTGCCCTTCCTCCCTCTCCATCTTTGCTTCATGTATTTTGAAGTTTTCTTGTTAGATGCATCAGTGTTTATGTTTTCTCGTCTTAATTAATTTACTTCTTTATTGTTATGAAATGGCCTTTATCCCTAGTAATATTTTTTATTTTGAAATTTAGATTATCTAGTACAACCACTAGGAGCTCAGGTGGTGTTTTGGTTATCTAGTGCTGCTATAATCAAAATACCACAAATGGATGACTTTAACAAAAAGAGGTTTTATTCTCTTACAGTGTAAAGGCTAGAAGTCCCAGTTCAAAGTACCAGCTCTAAGGGCTGGGTGAAAGCCCTTTGACCTTAGGCTTCAACTCTGCCTCTTGCTCCTGGCCCACTGGAGCTAGAGGTGTCTCTTAACTCAGGCAGCTGGTGGCTGCTGAGGCTGACAAACCCAAGGTCTACAAGTAAAATGTCCAGTCCCAAGATTATCAGGCAACATAGCAGGCCACTAGTTCAAGTCTAGAAATAGTCCCAAGATCAGCAGGAAATATGGCAGACTGCTGAATGATGTCTCAGCTAATGCAGTGTCCAAACATGCCCAAAAGTTCAGAGACCTTTCTCAAAGCTTCTGCTTTTATCTTGGGAGCAGACCACATCCCTAATGCAGCTATTCAGCTGCTCATAGCAGATTCCACCATGGAATTGATTACCAGTCTCATCATGAGGAATAACTACATCCAGCTGCCCAGACACTCAAACCCAGGCCAAGTCAAGTTGGCACATAACATTAACTACCACAGGTGGCATAATGGTTAAGGTATTAGGCTGCTAACCAGAATGTTGGAGGTTCGAATTCACCAGCCACTGCATTGGAGAAAGCTGAGGCAGTCTTCTTCTGTAAAGATTTATAGCCTTGGAGATTCTATGGACTGATTCTACTCTGTCCTATAGGGTTACTATGAATCCAGTTTGACTTGATGGCAGTGGATTTGGTTTGGTGTGGTTCTAACATAGCTGCTCCAATATTCTTTTGTCTGATCTATTCTTTCTTCTCTCTTTTGTGTTTTTCTGTCTTTTTTTCGATTATTTTTTGTTAGTACATTTTGTCTCCTCTGCCAGCTTGCTAGCTATAACCTTTTATTTTGTCATCTTGTAGCTTATTTTGGATTCATAGTATGCCTCTTTAACTTTTAACAGTCTACCTTCAAGTGATATTATAGTACTTCCTTTTTATTGCAATAACTTTATAATTCCATTTGTCCCATATAATTCCTCATACCATCACTCTCTATCTTAGTTGGGTTCTCTAGAGGAGCAAAACCAGTGAGATATGTGTGTGAAGAGATTTGTTTCAAGGAAATGGCTCATGCAATTGTGGGGGCTGGCAAGTCCCAAACTTGTAGGTCAGCTAGCAGGCTGGAGACTTCTCTTGTCTCATAGGATTGCAGAGGCTGGCGATTCCAAAATCTGCAAGTCAGGCAGCAGGCCACAGACTTCTGCAGGTTTATGTTCCAAGATCTAGTGATCAGACAAGGAGAAGAGTACAGGATCAAGTGTGAGCTTTGCCTGTATTCTGTTTGTATTCTGAAGGCAAGCCACATCACCAAGGAATCTCCCATCTCAGCTGCTTGACTGATCATATATCACATTATGGAAGTATCTGCCAAACCACTAAGAATCATAGCCTAGCCAGTTTGACATATAACATTAACTATCACTCTGTCATAAATTTTACTTTTAGATGTAACTTATATCCCATACTACATTGTGATTATTTTTGTATAAATAATCAATCATCTTTTACATACATTTAAATAATTAGAAACAAATGATATAGTCAAAATTTCCACTACTCTTCATTCCTTTGTGTAGATCTGTATTTCCATCTGATATCATATAGCTTCTCCCTAAAGGATATCCTTTAGCATATCTTGTAGTGTGGGTCTGCTGAATTCTTTTACCTTTTTTTGTGTTTGTAAAGTATTTCCCCTTTGTTTTTGTAAGATTTGTTCACTTGATATAAAATTCTAAGTTGATTATTTTTCTTTCAGGGTTTTAAAAATATTGCTCTACTGTTCTCTCATTTAAAATTTTCTGCTTTCTTCCACTATATGTATTATGTCTTTTTTTTTTTTTTTTTTGTAATCCCCCTCTGGCTAATTTGGTATTTTCTTATTGTTATGTGTCTTGATACAGTTTTTTTTTTATTATTATTTCTTGTGTTTGCACTTCATGGATCTTGGAATTTATAGTTTTAATGAAATTTGAATAGTTGGGGGCATTTTTCTTCACATGTTGTTCTCCCTTTCTCTTCCTTTTGGGACTCTAATTACCCATATGTCAGTCTACCTTAAAATTTCCCATAGCTCACAAATTCTCAGTTCTTTTATTTGTTTATTTCTTTGTTTTATTCCGTGTTTCTTTTTGGATAGGGTTTACTGTTGTGTCTTCACCAGGCTTTTCTTCTGCCATATCTAATCTGCTGTTAATCCCATTCAATTTATTTATCTCACATTTTAAATTTTATGTTCATAATTTTATTTTCTAATACCTGTAGGAGCTCTGGTAGCGTAGTGCCTATGGCACTTGACTGCTAACCAGAAGGCTGGTGGTTCAAACCCACTAGCCACTCCTCAGAAGGAAGGTTGGACAATCTACTTCCGTAGTGATACCGCCTCGGAAATCCAAAGAGGGTCGCTATGAGTCAGGTCTGACTCGAGGGCCCATAAAAACAACAGCAACAGCACAATACCTTCTGTGTCTCTACTTAACTTTTTGAATATCTGATAGAGTTATAACAACTACTTTAATGTCCTTGTCTGCAAATTCTAATGTATGTGTCATTTCTGAGTCAGCTGCTTTCTTTTTTATATTAGGTTTCCATTTATTTCTGCATAGCTTGTCTTATTGAAGCAGATTTTTGATCAGTTGTCCTACTCACTTACATAGTTGCAGCCAATTGCATTCTTCTTCAAAATGTATTACGACTTAGAGTCTTTTGTTTAGTATCACTGCTTCTGTTATTGATGAAAAATTCACTAATTTTACTTTTGTTTCTACATGAGTAGATGCTTATTAAGGAGAGTTTACTTCTTTCTCTGCAAGGTGTTTGGTAGAGATAATTTATATTAAAGTTCTTACATCATTTAATATGCTTAAAATTGTGTTTTTGGTATGTGTTTATGTTAAATTCACAAATTTTTACTATAACATAGATTAAATAAGTATATTCACAGTTACTTTAGGAGCACTGGTGGTATAATGGTTAAGCACCCAGATGCTATCCAAAAGGCCAGTGGTTTGAACCGACCAGTGGCTGTGAGGAAAAAGAGATCTGGCAATCTACTTCTGTAAAAACTACAGCCTAGGCAACCCTATGGGGCAGTTCTACTCTGTCCTATAAAGTTGCTGTAAGTCAGAATCAACTCAGTGACACATAGCAGCAACAACACTTAATTTGATGAAAAAGTTATGATGCTGACCACTGCTATGCTAGCTGTCAACTGCTAACACTGGATTTATATTTTGCTTTTTGTATTGACTAAGTTAACTACCTACAGCCATCCCTTGTGTCTTTATGCACATACCTTTATACCTTGGGACTCAGATTACTAGTAAAATTCTACATAACTCCTTTCTCCTCTTGATCATTAGTACATTCCAGGATAGCTCCTGATACTCTACATTTTCCTCCTCCTTCACTAACCACATTCTAATTCCACTGATGTGTCATCCTTTGATTTTAAAATTTTAAGTAAATATTTACCATATTTTGAAAATTCTGTTTCAGGATATTCTTTTGACAGTTACCTATGCAGAGTATAACTTTTGTTTTCCCTAAGTATAACTGTAGGTCAGTAAAACAAATTGCAAAGCTATTGATTCTTTACATTTTGAGAAAATATATAATGATAAATTTATTTAAAGTGACTGATATATTTCATTTTGATTTAGGATTTACTTTCCCATATGCTTCATATGGACCCACATTTGCGATACACTACAGAGCAAGTATTAAAGCATTCATGGATAATCCACAGAGACCAGTTGCCAGGTGATCAGCCAAATAGAAATGATGTGTCACATACCATTAAGGTAAAACCATCAAACCTACTTTAATGTACCATCTAAGTACTTGATACCTAGTAAATGTATTGTATGTCTTTAACTAATGACATTTAGATAATTATAATTATCTTTGTTTTTAATGATGGCTTTATAGATTTTTAGGTTTAGGTTTGTTTTTTAGATAATAACCATGGACTGACTTTTCTGAACTTTCTTTCCTACTACCTAAAATTACAGTGTTTTAAAAAATATGTAGGAGCATAGTTATTGAAATATCTGTTCAGCTGTCAATCAGGTGTTAATTCATAAAGTGAGCATAAATGTTCAGAACAAGTATACTCAATCATTGTCCTGGGCAAAACTGTTGGTTCTAATTGAATGTCTCATGATAAAATGTGTAAGCTTGTTTTGTTTTTATGGTTTATTTTTTATCTCCAGAAATTTTAATTCAATTTGTAATGGTTTCTTTTTTATTTTAGGGAGCAGTAGTTGCCACATATTCTGCTCTGAGTCACAAGACCTTTCAGCCAGTTCTAGAGCCTGTTGCTGCTTCAAGCTTAGCTCAACGACGGAGCATGAAAAAGAGAACATCAACTGGTTTATAAGATTTCTAGTATTCCTCAGCCAGACTGGATGAAGGGAAAATTACATGTGTGGTTTTTTCCTAAGAGTTTATAAAAAGCCTAGTTTTCGGCTACATTACTTGAATATTCTGTTTAAGCCTCCCTTATTAGAGAAAGTGGGATTGGAAAAAAAAAAAATACCCAGGTCCACAGTATTCATACTCTATTGTTTTGCAGTAGTGTCCTAGTGTTTTAAGATTATAATTTGTATGTTTGCATTTGCAAAGTCCTAACAACTTCTATGCACACTAACTTCTAAAATTATTTTCAAATAAAGATACTTTAATAACTTTTCTGGTTTCATTCAATAATGGTTTGGGGCACCCTTACTAATAATCAAGATGCATATGTAATAGTATAATGCCAAGCAATGTCAGTATTTTTAACACAAGATCTTGAGGGATAGGCTTTTTTTTTTTTTTAATGTATGTAGAAACTTGTTACTGTGCACAACCAGTGGATTCCACTCATTTGGCTCCCTGTAGTTACTAAAACATAGACATAATACTTCAATGACAGAGCAAAATACATTTGTGTTAATATATGAACTCCTGATATGCTTGGTGCCAATGTTTTACAGTATTAAGTCAGAGACTATGTGAAGCCAGGTATATTTTACATACATGGCCTCATCTAGAAATAGAGTTAAGGCATCTGTAAATTTTACACCTAATGGAGTTGTAGTGAAAGACAGATTTTTAACTGAAGGCTTTACATTGATGTTGCCATCTACCAAATAGGTCATAATTAAGCCTTTAGAAATACAGTACATGATGTTGACACTACATGATGTTAAGTAAGCTGACTTTCAAATTAACAAATGGAATTTAATTATTATCTTTCCCTTTTATGATGAACTACACTGTTGTTTTTTTCTGATTTCTACCTGTTTTGAATTACAAGGTATTATATTAATCTACCTTGAATCCTATGCTAATATAGTTGAAATTTTACTGTAGTGAATTTGTGTGCTTAGCACACATCATATGGTATAATAAATTTCAGTTAATTTAGATAATGCTACATAATCTACATTGTCAAAGTAAAATAATATTAACAAGAAGGTAAACTAATATTTTAAATAGGCACTAATATTAATGATCTACCTAAATTTTGAGTAAATTTAAAAATCATATTTGTGAAGAAGGATCTGGTCATATTAGTCTTATCATTGAATTTGTGATTCAGAACCACTGTAGTATGTATTGTTTTCTCTAAATGATGGACTCTTAAATAATCTTTTTGTGTTGTTGAAGAAAATACCATTACCACTACTACAACTACAAATAACTGAAAGAACTCATGAATGTAAACTGGAAGATTTCACATTTTGTCTAGTGAATATAAGTGGACTACTAGTGTGTGCTTGGTGTTCTTTTTGCTGTATGTTTTATTTTTCTCAGTTCAGAGAAAGAGAGAGTTTATTACTGAGTGCTGAAGTATTCGTTTTAACCTGGGAGACCTGTAATTTTGGTATTTAATACAATAAAATATACATATTCTCTTTATAATGTAAGTGATATATACTCCATGCACAAAGGTCTGTTTTGTGAGTGTGACATGTAAAAGTATGTATTCTTATTTTGAGGTGTTTGAAAGACATTAAAGAACATCAAATGACATATGGAAAACATTACTTAGAAATAGTTACATTGATACCATATATTGTACTTTTTATGTCCTCATCTGCATTTCTCTTTCCTCATTTTGCTTTATTATTGGAAGTACTTGCATGTAGTAATTTGTATCCATATATTCTAACTTATTTTTCTCCTGTCATAACCTTGTTTTTGCTGCTATGCCTTCTTATCAGAATTGATAAGACAAACTCAGAAGTACCATTTTTATGTTGAAATTTGCAAAATGGAAATACTATTTCCATGTATGCTTTTCTAGTAATAAAAGTAAAGGAAGTGAAATTGGGAAATGAAATGAAATGATCACAAAAATAATTTTCAAGCTTTCTATAGTCAATGATTTTTAAAAGTAGATTATCTTAATTAATTTTCAATTGACTTGCTCAGAAGGATCTTATCATATAGTTCTGTCATGAAAGGATAGGACATTCTCACATGCTTACAATTAAGCAGTGAACAGTATGCTTCCTTATCACCCAGTGAGGACTGACAATGTGTAAAAGATACATAGTTATACTAGTGTGTGTACCCAATAATTGTGTGAGTATTTTCTGCTGGAAAATCCATACATACTAGTTTGATAGCAATAGCAAATGATAACTTTCTAAGGGAAAGCTTCAAACTATTTCCTCATATTGTTGAAGGGCCCCAGGTAGAGATGCCTATGCATGTCCCTTTTGGCTATAAACCTATAGCCATAAACGTAGATTTGAATGAGGCATATTTCAAATGCATAACCAGTGCAAGCAGACTTTCTACAAGATTTGAGGGTACTGTGGTTTTTAATGGATTCATACACAATTATTTTTCATTGCTTTTCTTTCTAGTTAAGAGTTCTTGGTATTATTTAATGATAGCACAGTTCGGAGTTTCTGTTGTTCTGGAAGGAAGAGTTTATGAACTTATTTTTCCCAAAGGGCAAACATCAGGTTTGCTCAGATAAACTAACAATCTGTGTCCTAAAGCACATTTTACTATGAATAAACTCAGGAAACCATTTGCAAGAAAATTAGAATATAGAGCTGGTGATGATGATGAGGTAATTGTGGGCAGGACAAAACTGGTTTTATTTTATCCATGAAGATCAAACTTTACCCTGTTTTGTTAGACCCAGAAATGCCTCCACATTTATTTACAGCCATTGTACTTAATCATGCTAAAATATTTCAGCGTAGTGGCTAAGGCACTTGACTGCTAACCAGAAGGCTGGTGGTTCAGACCCACCAGCCACTCCTCAGAAGGAAGGTTGGGCAATCTACTTCTGTAGTGATACCGCCTGGGAAACCCAAGGTGGGGTCGCTGTGAGTTGGATACGACTCGACGGCACATTACAACAATCACAACTAGGTAGCTCAAAGGGATTTCGTGTTTAGGCAACCCACAAACTTAAGAACAGATATATTGCCGCATTGGAACATGTTAAAATAGAATTGCTCACAGAAACTTATTTATGCTGATTAAATAGTATTTTCCTGAGAGTAAGAAGCCCTTCATATATGGGAAAAAAAAAAAAAGAACGACTTGCCTTGGCCTTAGGTCACCAAGAAAGCTTCAAACTAGGCAGAGTTTTTCTGTGGCAATCTCTACATTCTTTCTTCTGGCTTTCCAGCCACCTCATGTTAATCTACCTAAGCACTTCATGTTGGCATGCCATTCAGGCTTACCTTATCCCCAGAAGGATTCTGTGCTCCAAAAGATGCCCCTTCCCGAACCAGAACTTTCATCCTCATACCAGCTATTTTCAGCTAAAAAAGTAAAAGGAAAGATATTTGATCAATTTACATTTTTTTGTTAGTGGCTAATAGTAATTGTCACGTTTTTTCCAGGGAATACTCCCATTGATCTAAATGAGTTTCTAGTTGCTGGAGTTTCAGGCAATGTAACTAAAATGAGAATAATTTTAAATTCAGTTATTATCACGGAAGATATTTTGGGGCGAAAAACC
>NW_006922297.1:997091-1005253 GCF_000298275.1 Orycteropus afer afer | reverse complement strand
TGTGGCTGTATAGTAGGTTTTGAGATCCGGCAATGTGAGACCTCCTACTTTGTTTTTCTTCTTCAGTAGTGCTTTGCTTATCCGAGGTCTCTTTCCTTTCCATATAAAGTTAGTGATCATTTTTTCCATATCCCCATGTCTGTTATTTTTACACCCATGTTTTTCTGGGTTCTTACTTCTCACAATACCTGACTTATAAGGAATTTTATCCCCAGCCGCTATTTCTATTGTATAGACAGAGAAACGAGCATAGGAATATTAAATTCTCCATATCCTTTGTCTAGATTTCAGGAAAAAGATTCTATTTATTTGAAATGTTATTTCTTCTCAAGGATTCAAACACCATTAAGTATAGCTTGGCCAACCGCAATTAAATTGCTTTATAACAATTTCTTACATGTCTAAGCTTATTCAGGCATTTTTGGCATGTGTTTCAAGATCAATGATTGCTAAAATTAAGTGAGTATGTTAGTAACATGTTATCTGTCATCCCATGTACAATACATTGATAATTATTCACAGCATACCATTCTTTGGATACACTGTTCCTGGTTTTACTTTTACAATGCAATGAAGTCCATTATATAATATGAATAAAATGATAATGCTTGATGACCACTTAAAATTCAATTTGGTTACTATGCATGGGGGCATTATACTTGAAGGTACAGTAAGTCTTAAATTAGAGGCATAAGTTTATTTGAAATATGGAGGAAAAACAGACAAAAACTATTAGAATATGTAAATTCAATCTTGTTTCCATTTTATTGGCAAATTAGGTACCTCTCAGTTTATTGACCAGCATAAAATTTAACCTAAATGCTTAGAAATGTGTGTGTGTGTGTGTGTGTGTGTGTGTGTGTGTATATATATATATATATATATATATATATATATATATATGTAATTGGCAAGTTAGGGTTTGTTCTGTATTCACTTTTATAAGCCCTGAACAATACACCTTTGAATGTCTGTTTTGTTTTCACTCTTGTTGTCTAGTTATGTGAATTAATTTACTCTTCAAAAGATATTCATTAAGCACCTAATTTTATGTGTGATAGTTCTAGAGAATGTACCCAGTGCATTAGTTTCTTAATAAATCATCTTAATGTGACCAATTAGATTTGTTTTTTTTCTTTCCTATCTATGAGTCATAATCGACTCATCAGTAGTGAGTTTGGTTTCGGGGTATCACCTAAGTCAAATTTTTTCAAATTTTCCCCCTCTAAAATTGATAACACTTACAGCAATAATAATAATAATAATAATAAATGTGTGTTTGGGTGTATATTTTTTAATGCCAATTATTTTTAACATCTGGAAAGCTATTTAGCAAGAGACAACCATTTAAAGCATTATACATGAAACTTAACTAAATATCCAAATGCCAGAATGGTTTGGAAATGAGAATTTATCTTGCATTAAATTCCAAAGTACAGCAAAAGGAATATGGTATTATTGTGTGTAATTTCTTTAAAATAGGAAGTAATAGTGTTAGTCAGGAGTTACATAGGCTTTATGCAGAGAAAGCACAGCAATTTCTTTAAAAATTATTTTGCCAACACTTCCCAAGCACTTTGGAATTTCTAAACTTATTTTCTGATATAAAATATATATTTATGGCATTTTTATTGCACTTATCAATACAGAAATGGTATTAAATGGTGTTTTCTTTCTCTGACTTTATTATGAATTTTATGCAATCATTTATTTTATAAATGTTTTCTTTAAAGCACTGTTTCTTTCAACATTAAAGTTTTCATTGTACTACATTTTTCATTATGTAAGATCTAATTCAGTAGTGCATTTTACAATGTTTTTGTATTCTCACAGTGCTGCTAAAGAAATGACTATCATTTTTAATTTACAACATACCAAAGATGACATAGAAATTATATTTATTTTTGTTCTTGTTAAAATTATATGAGCAACAATTATCAAGATATCATGTTAATAACTGGCATTCTCTGGGTACTAAATAAAAAGGCTGCAGATTCTAACACTTTACAATTGACCTTGCTTGATCATTTATTGATATAAAACTATGTCTGTTTTTATTAAACGTATAGCTAATTGCACAATTCATTGAAAATTGTTACACATTCTTTATAAGCCAATTGTGGAAGTGTTTCAGGATTCATCTATATACCTTGATATTTCCTCAATTGTGTTATTTTTTTCCCCAATTTAAGATTACTGTTTTAATGTTCTCATAAGTCAAGAAAATGAGAATAGACTTATAATAATTTTAGGTCATGTTAATAGAATACGTATGTCTTCATTTTCCTTTTAAGCAACCAAATGTGGGAGTGCATTTTTTGGTCAGTTGGGCCCTGAAATAATTTAGGGTAAACCTTACTGAATCTTCTTAGTTTGACTTGGAGAGTAGAGTGTGGGGTAAAAGCAGCAGACTACCATTTGTTTCTTCATAACTTCCATGCCCTTAACTTTAAGAAATAGATGGAAAATTCTGTGGAGCTATCTTTTTACGTGGCATCTATGTTCTTTTACTAGTGGCTTCTAGATCCTAGAACTTGCTCTACCCAAGCATAAGACCACTTCCCTTTCTATATCTCTCCCTTCATCCCTGTGCCCACCTCTCTGCCTAAGCATTGGTTAGGACCCAGACTTTGCCTTTCTCTGTCCTGCTTTATACAGGACATTTATACCAAATATACCAGATACATTTGGTATATTTTCTGAAAATAGGCATTTTAGTTTTTAAGAGTGTTTTTATTATTATTTTTATTTTAGAATAAGACACTATTTGACATCCGTTGCTTATATATTATAAGAGTGCATTTTATATTAATAGACTTTTTTTTTCTCACAAATATCTGTGCTACAAACTATTATTGATTTTATTCTCTACTAAAAGATTCAAGATTGTTTACAGTACTAACCATTTATATAAGGATGTTCAAATGAAACACAAACGATCTTAAAAGTGAGAAGTATGCCAATTGACCAGGCTAATAAGTAATTTAGGTGAATGTTAAATTTAGGTCTGAGATTCCTTACAGGAAAGGCAAGAAGAGAAACTCAGCAGGTTACATAATAATTATATGGCAGGAATCATGTCAATGTTGTAAGAGATACTTTTTTCTGAGACTAAAATTTTTTTAAGTATTTAACCTAGGAGAAACTTACACAAGGGGCATTGAACTTGGGCAATGCCTGTAACTGATTTTGAAGCAAATGCATTAACAACTTTTGGTTCATGTTTTAGGCACTATCGTGGGGGATGTTTTATCTCCATTTCTCAGAATACTTTATACTGGCCCATTCTCCATTCTACATGATGGCAGTACGAGGCCCAAAGCTTACTTCAAGCTTACTTCATCTATCATTTTAGCCTCTGGGGGTAGAGTCAATTCCACAGTTCAGAAGTGTTTGAACTGAGAGTGGGTAGACATATTGTTACCAGTTGTTAGTTACCATCAAATCAATTCTGACTCATGGCAACCCCACATGTACAGATGAGAACTGTTCCATAGGGTTTTCAAGGCTGTGGCCTTTCAGAAGCAGATCACCAGGGCTATCATCCAAGCTGCTTCTGGATGGGTTCAAACCACCAACCTTTCAGCTAGTAGTCGAGTGCTTTACCAAATGCCATCCAAGAATTCCTAATTGTTACCAGAAGAAGGGAAAATAGATGTTGGTAACAAATCACGTCCATTAGTCTTTCAGCTACCCAATATGGAAAAAAGGTTGGGCAATCTACTTCCATAGTGACACCAACTCAGAAACCTAAGGAGGGGTCGCTATGAGTTGGGTCCGAGTCTACGGCACATAACAACAACAACAACAACCCAATACCCTTCCGTTACATTTTCATAAATGCCTGAGCCTATGTAAAATGCACTACCTTTCCCCAAACAGAGATTACTTATAGTTTCATGCACATAAATAATGTACTTTCGGGACGAGGGTCTCTAAGTGATGTCCAGTTCTCCCAATCAGGTATAATTGATGGATGAGTTATAGCTAAGTTTTTGTTTTTAAATAAATGTTTTATTTTAAAAATTGTTTTTCTATTTCCTTCACCTTCACCAAAATTAATACAAATTTACAATCTAGTTAGTGATTTTCCCTCCTCTCTCCACCTATCTCTTCATTTTGACGCAAATGCATTAACATATTTTTGGCTTAAGAGATATGAAAAGATATATGCACACCCATGTTATTTTCACATGAAAGCATTTTCTTGACTTTTTATAGTAGTGTTCTCACACAGTATTTGTCCTTTTGTGACTGACTAATTTCACTCAGCATAATGTCCTCTAGGGTCATCAACATTGTGAAATATTTCACAGATTCATTGCTATTCTTTAATGTTGCAAGTATCTCATTGTATACAAGTACCATATATATTTTTTAAATCCATTCATCAGTTGATGGGCATTTCAGTTGTTTGCATCTTTTTGCTATTGTGAATAATGCTGCGATGAACATGGATGTGCATATATCTTTTCATAGCTCTTATTTCTCTGTATTGCATTTGGGCAAATTTGCTGTAAAAGGTCTCTTTAAAGTGTTAAAGAGCAAAGGTGACATTTTGAAGACTAACATGTGCCTGATCCAAGCCATGGTATTTTCAGTAGCCTCATATGCATATAAACCTAGTAGTGGGATTGCTAGACCAAATGGTATTACTATTTCCAACATTTTAAGGAAGCACTATATCATTTTCCACATTCCTTATGCCATTTTATAGTCCCACCAGTGTTTGAGAGTTACAATCTCTCAATACCCATGCCAGCATTTGTTGTTTTCTGCCTTTTAGAACTTTGCTATTATTGCTGGGATGAGATGATATATCATGGATTTGTGTGTGTGTGTGTGTACATTTGATTTCACACCCCAATTACCATCCCTGACCATAACAGGATCTTCTCCCCTCCAGTCCCTGTGACTACCTCTCCCTGTGCCCTTCTTATCTATGCACACCTGTCTGTCAAGCTTTCCCTCTCTCTGACTGCTGCCCCTCTGGTGCTCCATGGCCGATTGCTCCAAGAGGTGTAATCTCCATATAGTAGGTAGGTGCATCACCCTGGGGTAGGTGTTCTGCATGTAGGTATTTCTACAGTTGGACTGAGAGCCATCCATGGGAGTGAGAACACTTCCAGGCCCAAAGGGTAACCCATGGCCATAGTCTTGGGGGTTCCACCAGACTCTTCCCAACCAGTAATTCTGGTCATTTCTGTTTTTCAATTTTGTTCCACATTTTTCATCCCACTCTATCCAGGATCTCCAGTTTTGATCCTTTCCCAAGTGATTGGCATTGGTAGCTGGGCACCACCTAGTCCTTCTGGTCTTGAGTTTCATCATATCCTTGGACTAATTGTTTCCAAATTTCCTTGATTTCCTTCACTCTTCCTTGCTTCAGATGAAAGGAAACCATTAGCTGCATCTTATATGGCCACTCAGAAGCTTTTAACACCCCAGTCGCTACTCACCAAAGTAGGTTGTAGAACAGCACTTTTATGTATTATGTTGTGCCAATTGAGCCTGATGTCCCCCAATACCATGGTCCTAAGTCAAGAGGCCTGGTGGTTCACTCTCCCAAGGTGTTTGGCTATCTCTGAGGGATTACTCCAACTCTGTCTTCTGTTACTTCTGTAATGATTGGGGTTATTTTGTATGACTAGTATCTACATAAGATTATCTTCAGCTAAATCTGTCATTGATCTAGAGTACATTCCTATTTGCTGACCCTCATCTCATATTCTCAGTTGTCTATGTCTTTATCTGTAGCATGGTGTTTGATGTCAGTGGTAATGCAGTATTGTTCATATACTGGTATTAACCTTTGTTGTCTATATCTTATGTGCACGATTCAGTGTCCTCCCTTTCCCCAATGTTATCATGCTGGTCACAGACTCTTCCCATACCATCCTTCCCCTTACCTAACTCAGAGTGTGGCCCCAATATAGTCTGAAATTTTCCCTCCCCTTCCCTCCCATCCCCACTAACCTACAAAGTGAGTTCCCTTCCCTAAGCAAACACTTCCTTCACTTTTTACAGTAATGTATTGTTGTTATGTGCCATCAAGTCAGACACAACTCATAACAACCATTCCTTGGGTTTCCAAGGCAGTATCACTATGGAAGTAGTTTGCCCAACCTTCCTTCCGAGGAGTGGCTGGCGAGTTTGAACCACCAGCCTTCTTGTTAGCAGTCAAGTGCCTTAGGTACAGGCTACCAGAGCTCCCTTTACAGTAATGGGCTCATACAATAATTGTCCTTCTGTGATTGACTTATTTCACTCAGCATAACGTCCTCCAGGTTCAACCACATTGTGGGATGATTTGTGTATCCTTCGTTATTCTTTAATGTACCATAGTATTCCATTGTGTGAATGTACCATAATCTGGTTATCTGTTCATCCATTGATGGGCATTTAGGTTGTTTCCATCTCTTTGCTACAGTGAATTTTGCTGCAATGAACATGGATGTGTATATGTTTGTTAGTGTCCTGTCTCTCACCACTTTAGGATATATTCCTACTAATGAATTGCTGGATCAAATGGTAGTTCTATTTTCAATTTTTTAAGGAAACACTATGGGGCAATCTACTTCCAGAGTGATACTGCCTCGGAAACTCAAGGAGGGGTCGCTATGAGTCAGGCCCAACTAGACAGCACATAGCAACAATAACATACCATTTTCCACAATGGTTGTACCTTTTCCAGTCTCACCAACAGTGTACGAGAGTTCCAATCTCTCTGCAACCTCACCGCCATTTGTTATTTTCTATCTCGTTGAACTTTCTTATTATTCTTGGGGTGAGATAATTTCTCATCGTTGTTTTGATTTTCATCTCTCTAATGACAAATGGATCTCTGGTGGTGTAGTGTCTAAGGCATTTGACTGCTAATCAGAAGCCTGGTGGGTTTGAACCACCAGCCATTCCTCAGAAGGAAGGTTGGGCGATCTACTTCCATAGTGATACTGCTTCAGAAACCGAAGGAATGGTTGCTATGAGTTGGATCCGACTCAATGGCAGTGTGTTGCGTTGTATTTTGTTGAATGACTAATGATCGAGAGCAATTACTCATGCTTGTTGGCTGCCAGCATATCATCTTTAGTGAAGTGTCTGTTCATGTCCCTTGCCCATTTTTGAATTGGATTTTTTTGTGTGTTTTTAACTTTGAAGTGTTGAAATTTTCTATAAATTTTGGAGATAAGTTCTTTGTCAGATATGTCATAGCCAAATATTTTTTCCCAATCTGTAGGTTCTCATTTTATTCTTTTGGAGAAGCCTTTCAATGCACATTAGAATTTAATTTTTAAAATGTCCCAGTCATCCTGTCTTCCACTACCTGTGCATTCTGGGTTATGCTTGATAGTCTGTTTATGCTGTAAATTAGGGCCCCCAATTTCCCCTATTTTGTTTTTCATCAGCTTTATAGGTCTGGGGTTTACATTTAAGTCTTTGATCCAACTTGAGTTTGTCTTTGTGTATGAGGTGAGGTATGGATCCTTTTTCATGTTTCTGCAATTGGATATCCAATTTTGCCAGCACCATTTGTTAAAGAGGTATCTCTTTCCCATTTAATGGGTTTTGGTCCTTTGTCATAGCTGGATAGGTCTATTTCTGGGTTTTCGATTCTGTTCCATTTGTCTATCTGTCTATTATTGTACCAATACCATGCTGTTTTAACTACTGTAGCTGTATACTAGGTTTTGAGATCCAAGAGTTTGAGACCTCCCCTTTTGTTTTTCTTCTTCAGTAGTGCTTTGTTTATCTGAGGTCTCTTTCCTTTCCATATGAAGTTAGTAATCGGGTTTTCCATATCCTTAAAAAATGTTGATGGTATCTAGATCAGTGTTGCATTAAATATGTAGATTGCTTTGGGTAATATTGACATTTTCACAATATTCAATCTTCCTTTCCATGAACAAGGTAAGTTCTTCCATTTATGTAGATCCCTTGTAGTTTCTTATAGTAGTGTTTTATTTGTATAGGTCTTTTCTGTCTCTGGTAAGATTTATTCCTAGATATTTTATCTTTTGGGTGACTATAGTAAATGGTATTGTTTTCCTTATTTCCTTTTCAGAGGTCTCTTTGTTGATGTAGAGGAATCCAACTGATTTTTGTTTGTTGACCTTGCATCCTGCCACTTTGCTGAACCTCTCTATTAGTTCCAGTAGTTTGTT
>NW_006922297.1:991422-996602 GCF_000298275.1 Orycteropus afer afer | reverse complement strand
CCTGGGTTTGGTATCATTGTTATTCTTGCTTCATAAAATGATTTTGGCAGTATTCCATCTTTTTCTATTTTCTGGAATAGTTTGAATAGTACAGGTGTCAACTTTTCTCTGAATGTTTGGTAAAATTCTCCAGTGAAACCATCTGGGCCAGTGCTTTTTCTTGTGGGAAGGTTTTTTTATGACCTGCTCAATTTCTTCTTTTTTTATGGGTCTGTTCAAGTAGTCTGTCTCCCACTGGGATAGGTTAGGTAGGTATTGTATTTCTAGAAAGTTGTCCATCTCTTCTAGGTTCTCAAATCTGTTAGAGTACAGTTCTTCATAATATTCTGTCAGTGTCCTTTTTATTTCAGTTGGTTCAGTTGTGATGTCACCCTTTTTGTTTATTATTCTTGTTATTTGCATCTTCTCTTTCTTTTTCTTTTGTTATATTTGACAATGTTTGGTCAATTTTGTTAATCTTCTCAAAAAACCACCTTCTTGTTTTGTGGATTTTCTCTATTGTTTTTTGTTTTCTGTTTCATTTATGTCTGCTCTGATCTTTATTTCCTTACTTCTGGATACTGTACGTTTCTTTTGTTGCTCTTTTTCTAATTGTTGGAGTTCTTGAGTTTGAGTGTTGATTTTGTTTCTTTCTTCTTTTTTGATGTGTGTGTTTATTGCTATAAATTGATATCTGAGTAGTGCTTTTGCTGTGTCCCAACAGTTCTGGAACATTGTATCTTCATTCTCGTTTGTTTCTAGAATAATTTTTTTTTATTTCACAGCTTATCTATTCTGTTACCTAATAGTTTTTGAGCAATGTGATAGTCAGTTTCCACATATTTTATATTTTTTTCCTTAATCTTCCTATTATTCATTTCTAATTTTACAGTATTGTTATCTGAGAAGATGCTTTGGAATATTTCAGTGTTTTTTTGAATTCATTGAGGCTTGTTTTGTGTCCTAACATATGGTCGATTCTGGAGAATGATCCACGTGTACTGGAGAAGAATGTGTATAGTGTTTTTGTTGGGTGGAGTGCTCTGCGTATGTCTATGTGGTCAAGTTGATAGATTGTGTTGTTGAGTTTTTCTGTATCTTTGTTGAGATTTTTTCTGGTAGTTCTGTCTCCCCTTGAAAGTGGTGTTTTAAAGTCTCCTACTGCTATGGTAGAGTTGTTTATTTTTCTTTTCCATTAAGTTAATATTTGCTTTATGCATTTTGGAGCACTTTGATTGGATGCATAAATGTTAATTATGGTGATGTCTTCTTGATCAATTGATCCCTTTAGCATCATATAATGTCCTTCTTTGTTTCTTATGCTGTTTTTCACCTTGAAGTCCATTTTATTAGAAATTAATATTGTGACTCCTGCTCTTTTTTTATTACCATTAGTTAGTACATTTTTCTCCACCCCTTAATTTTTAATTTATTTTTATCTTTGTGTCTAAGGTGGGTATCTTGTAGGCAGCATATTGATGGGACTTCTTTTCTCATCCAATATGCCATTCTCTTTCTCTTGACTGGTGCATTTAGTCCATTCACATGGCGTGTAATTAGTGACAGTTATGAATTTATTGCTGTCATCCTATTGTGCTTTTTGTTCTGTTGTTGGTGATTTCCTTGTTCCAAATATTGTTCTGTGCTGAGCTCATTTTGTTATCAAGTGTTTCTCCTCTTTTCTTCATTACTATTGGTTTTGTGCTCACTAAGCCCATGTGTTTTTCTTCTTTCTGCATTTGCTTAGGAGTATTGTTATTTTCTTTATGATTACCCTGAAGTAAATTCTTATTGGAACAGTCAGTTCTAGAAAGATATTGTCCTGTCTTCTTCTCCATTTGGAAGTTTAGTAATTAAAGCTTTTATTCTCTTTGCCTTGTTGGTGGTGTCATCTGCAGAATGACTTCCTTTTTTCACTGTGTACATTATTTTATGAGTTTATTTTGAGCACCTATTTCTGGTTTGGGAGCTCTGGTAGCATAGTGCCTGCTAACCAGAAGGATGGTGGTTCAAACCCACCAGCGACTCCTTGGAAGGAAGGTTGGGCAATCTACTTCTGTAGTGATACTGCCTCGGAAACCCAAGGAGGGGTTGCTATGAGTCAGGTCCAAATTGATGACACATAACAACAACAACAAAAACAAAACATTTCTGGTTTGGTTTCTCAGTGGTGATGCCAAGTTTTCTGATTTTAATCTGTTATGGGTTATCTATTGGAAGGACTCCCTTTTACATTTATTGTAGGGTTGGTCTGGTTTTCACAAATTCCCTTTATTTCTGTTTGTCTGAGAATGTCTTGGTTTCCCTGTCATATTTGAGGAACAATTTGGCTGGATATATAATTCTTGGTGGAAATTCTTTTCCTTCGTTTTATATATGCCATCTCATTGCCTTCTTGCCTACATAGTTTCCACTGAGAAATTAGAACTTAATCTTATTGGTTGTCCATTGTAGGTGACATTTTGTTTTTCCCAAGCTCTCCCAAGATTCTTTCTTTGTCTTTGGTATTGGGGAGTTTGATTATGATATGTCTTTGTGACTTGGTGATTTTCTCTTGGGATCTATCCTGTGTGGGGTTTGTTGCGCTTCCTGGACAAATATCTTTTCTTCCTTCATGATATGGGAAAATTTTTCTGTAAGAAAGTCTTCCACAATTTTCTCTCTCTCTCTCTCTCTCTTTTTTTTTTTTTTTTTTTTGCCTACTATTGTTCTGGTATTCCAGTGAGGCATATATTGTTTCTTTTCATGTCATCTCATATAACTCTTAAGTTCTCTTCATTTCTTTTAAATCTTTGTTTTGATATTTCTTGATACAGTCTGGCATCAAGAGATTTGTCTTCTAGTTGAGAAATGTGTTCTTCATCCAGTTCTATTCAACTATTTTTTTCCTTCTACTGTGTTGTTTAACTTTGTAATTTTTGTGTGCAACTTCTGGATTTCTAACAGCTGTTCTTGTATGAGTTCTGATTGTGTATTTATCTTGTTATTTTGTTTTGAATAGTTTTCCTGAATTCTTCCAGGGTACTGTCTGTCTTATTATTCATTCTGTTTGTGGTTTCCTTGAGCTCCTGGAGAGTCCTATATATATATACCTTATGGATTCTTTCTCAGATATTTTTCTTCCTTCTTCTTCCACTATAGATAATTCTTTAGCCTTTGCTTTTATTTCTATTGTCTTATCTTTATTTGTTTGCTTGATTTGAGGTTGTCTGTTGTTTCCCAGACATTTTGAAGTTGTTGTCTTTAATTGTTAGTTATCTAATGACTTGTTTTACCCTGATTTTATGTTTTACAATCCTACTTCCGTAGTGATACTGCCTCGGAAACCCAAGGAGGGGTTGCTATGAGTCGGGGCCGACTCGACGGCACATAACAACAACAACATAGCTGAAAATGCATAGCAGGTTTACTTCTTTGGTTATCAATTCGGCTGTACTGGGTTGTTCTGTACTGTGTTTCCTCTTTTTTGGTGGAATCACTGGTGGGGATGTGGGTGCAGGTCTCTGTTCTTAGAGAACGGGATTTGGGGTTGGGATGAGCAGGTTTTGTCCACCATCTATCATTGATTCTGTGGCACAGATGTTATTGGTGTTACCTATTGGGTGAGGTGTTCAGTGTAATAACTCCTGTTGCCTGGTGGTAGTTTAATGTGTTCCTTCTATTGGATGAGGCAGGGAAGAAGAGGAAAAAAGAAAAAGGAAAAGCACCTGTAGTAAGCCCCTGTTTTCCACATTTGGGTGAAACAGTTCAGTCAGTGCTGTCAACACAGGCAGTGTAGTTTGTGTCTTTCTGGGATGTCTACCAATGATGATGTCCTACTATCAATCAAGAGAGCTCTGGTGGCATAGTGCCTAAGGCATTTGACTGCTAACCAGAAGCCTGGTGGTTCAAACCTATCACCCCTCCTCAGAAGGGAGGTTGGACAATCTATTCCCATAGTGATATCACCTCGGAAACCCAAGGAGGTGTCGCTATGGGGTGGATCCATCTCCTTGGCAGTGAGTTAGAGTAGTAGTTAGTTACTATCAATCAAATACCCATAGTTCAAAATTGACAGAGACCCCAAAAGGTAGAAGGCCAGTACTTTCTGCTTGAATTGAGAAGCTTCAGAAACCCAGTACCCCGGTCCACTCTGTGCTTAAAAGGGGTCATGGAAGTGTTGAATTTCATCCCACTGTTTTGCACTGGCTCTAGGGCTCCACCTACTCAGGGTTTCCCCTTCCCTCACTCCTTTCTAGACTCTGTGGCAGCTCATGCCAAGGGGGATCTTGATGTGTTTCCCAGTAAGATTATTGTACTCACTCAGTGCCCAAGTTTGCTGCCAAAAACTCCCAGTGAGGGTATTCTGAGTCCCCAGTGCCTCTGTGTGTTCTGTGATGTATTTTTTTTTCCTCCTTCCCTCTGCTGACCTCTTCTGTGTTTCTCATGAGTCCTCTCCATCTCTGCCAGTCAGGTGAGTTCATTTCTTTTTCCCAGTTGTTTAATCTGTTCTTTTTCTCCACTTTCACTAAGTCTGATTCTTTATCTTCTTAGTTGCTCCTAACTCCAGTATCATTATTTCTATCTGCTTTACCTTGTTATTCAGAGATTAAGTTTGTAGAGGGAACAAATGTGTAGGTTATAGGTACGATGCCATCTTCTGTTTTTTTTTTTTCTCCCCGACTATCTTAATAGTTTCTTTTTTTCTTTTTTAGTAGTGTGTTAGTTTCCATATATTTGTGTTATTTTATTTCTTTATTTTTATTATTCTTTCTATTATTGAGGTCTAGCACCACAACTTTAGTCAAAGAAAATACTTTTTATGATTTCTATTTTTTCTTAATTTATTAAGGTTTGCTTTGTAACCTAACATATGATCTATTCTGGAGTCGGTTTCATGAGTATTGGAAAAGAATGTGTATTGTGCTGCTGTTGAGTGGTGTGTTCTATAAAACATCTGTTAGGTCTAGTTGGTTAATAGTGTTATTCAGGTATTCCATAGCTTTCTTGATTTTCTTCCTTGTTGTTCTATCTATTGTCAACTGTGGTATATTGTAGAACTGTCTATTTCTCTCAATAGTTCTGTTAGAGTTTGCTTTATAATTTTTGGAGCACTGGTAATGCGTGCATAAATACTTATTGTTATGTCTTCTTGGTGTGTTGCCCATTTTATCATTGTTGTTGTGTTGTTATGTGACATTGAGTCAGACCCGACTCATAGC
>NW_006922297.1:985916-990857 GCF_000298275.1 Orycteropus afer afer | reverse complement strand
GTTATACCTGAAACCACCTTAACTTCATTATATGTTAATTCTATAAGTGCAATATTTATTTCCTCTTTTGTTATTTTCATTAATTACAACTATATTCCTCAGATTCCAATTGTTGTCATTTTTTAACTTTTTTTACTGCTGTGATGTCTTTACCTGGTTTAGTAAAGGCTCTCATATGCCTTTTTCTCAACTTGCTATCTCTTTTCTCTGGTTTTCTATCTGAAAAAATCCCTTTAATATTTCTTGTGGCGCTGGTCTGGAGGTTAGAAATTCCTTTAGTTTCCTCTTGTCTGAGAAGGTTCTCACTTCCCCCTCATTTTTCAATGATAATTTTGCTGGACTGTAAGTGTTGTTTGACAGTTCTTTTCCTTAAGGCTTTATATATGTCATCACATTGAATCTCTGCCTGAATAGTTTCTGAGGAAAAGTCACCACATATTCTTATTGGGGACCATTTTTGTGATATTTTGTTTTGCACATGCTACATTCAAAGGTCTTTCTTTGTCTCTGAATCTAGAAAGTTTGATTATAATATGTTTTTGTGAGATTCTCTTGGAAGGTCTATCCTTTATGGTGTTCATAATTTTTTTGGATAATAGTCCTCTTATCTTTCCTGGTATTTGAGAAGTTTTCTTCTATTAATTCTTCAAAGATTCTTTTTGTACTTAATTTTTTTCTGCTTCCTATTTTGTGAGTCCTATTATGTATATAATATTCTTCTTGACGATATCACATACAAACTATAGGCTTTCATTGTTTTTTTCTCCATATTTCTTTTCTTTGCTCCTCATTTTGAGTGGTATCAAAAATTTTGTATTCTATTTCACTGATTTTTCTGTCTATTATTTTTATTCTACTTCTGTATCCTTCCATTGAATTGTTTCTTTCTGAAATTTTGTGGTCAACTTCTGAATTTCTAATGCTTATCTTTCTAGGTATTCTATTTGTTTATTTATTTTTTTTGTTTTGTCCTTATATTGTTTTCTTGAATTCTTCTAATTTTTTTCCCATGGTTTCCTTGATCTCTTTGAGGAGTCTCAAACTAGCCTTTTGAAATCTGTCTGGTAGCTCTATTATCTATTCTTTCCCATCAACTATTTTTGTCCATTTATTTTGTTTGTTGCTTGAGCCATCTTTTTCTCTTCCCATGATTTGTAATTAACTGTTGTCACTGAAGCTTTAAGCATTTTATTTAATTTATTTATATGCACATTTTTAGGTTGTTTATTTGTTTTGCTTTTATTTTGATGTATCGGGAGCTTGAGCCCTTCTTCTTTTCTTTGGATTGCTTCTTTTTATTGAATTGTTTAATTAGCTGTTATTTTGTGTTATTGATCCATGTATGACTTTAGTGCTGTCAATTGGCTAAGTGTGCTTGCCTCTCACTGAAGCGTGTGGTGTTTCACATATACCCAGGGATCATATATCATTAGGTATACTGCTGTCCTTAGAGATTGCATGGAGGTGGAAAGCAGATCTCTTCCCCAATGTGAGGTGCCAGATGTCAGGTGGTCATAATCCCTTCACAGCATGGCCTCTTTGCTTTAATAAATGTCTAATGTGACCCCTGGGCAGCAGAGCAGGCCCTAGGCATGGTAGGGAAAAGGGATATCAGGGGCCATGTCAATGGTTCAGGCAGGGGAGGGTGGCATGTTGGGGCATTTTGTGCATGTGGGTGGGCCAAGAAGTGGAGGGTGAGAATCAGGCAGGGGTAGGGCATTGAGGCCTAAGATCCTCTTTGGCCAGAGATGTGTGATGGGGCACCTGGGTGTAAGCAACCCAGGCAGGGGTGAATAGAGTTTGAGTAGTCTGGAGCCAGGTGGTTTTGGGTAGAGATTAAGTGGAGGGACAGAGAGACAGGGTATGGAAGTGCATTTGAATGGGGGCAAGTGGCAAATGTGTGGAGGGGCCACTGGATTGCATGTGAACCAGTTGGGATGGAGTGGATGAGAGTTACTCAAGGGCTAGAGGAATGCTGCACACAGAGATTAGGCAAGGGTAGATAAGGGTCAGTCAGAGTGGGGTGATGATGCATACATCAGTGGGCGAGACTGAAATGGCTGGGGATTGGTCAGGAAGTGGGGATCACTGCGGTGGGGGTTGGTCATGGGTGGAGCACCACTGTGTGAATGATCAGACAGGGCTAGGGCAAGTGAGGGTCACTCAAAGGAGAGGGTAGTGCATGTGTGAGTGGGCTAAGCAAGGGTGGGTAGAGTCAGTCTCAGGTGGAGCATTGGTGCATGTGTGAGCTGGCAGGGAAGGGGCAGTTGGGGGCCACATGCAGGGAGGCAAGGCACCAGGGTCCACAGTAATGTACTGGGCATGGAGGACAGGAAGAGGAGGAGAAACCTATGCAGAAGTGACCACTCAAAGGGAGGGAGAAACGGGTTGTCCCGGGGCTGTGAGGGTGGATGTCTGGTTATTTCTTTGCAGATTACTATTCAAAGCGTGTTTCCAGTCTAAACAGATGGACATCATTGTTGACTGACAATCCCAGCCCTACTCTCCTGTCTTCTTTGCACTCACCAGGGACATTGGATCTCTGCTTAGTCCTTGTGATGTTTCCCTTAGTCCTTCTGCAGATTTTCACTTGTTGTCCTAAATATCTCTTGTTCAGAATCAGCAGCTCAGACTTTTTAGTTTGCTCCAGTAGCACTTACTTGTGTTCCTCTAATTTCAAAGGTTTAGCCCTCTCGTGTATTACCCTCTTGGGCTTAGCCAGAACTGGAGCAAGATCTACTCACCTTGAATTCTTTCAAGTTTGTTTACCCAGTATCTCTGTCTCTAGCTCTGTGTTTTTATGTATTTGTCTTCCAGGGTTCCTCCCTCAGGGATGGTATTGCTGCTGTTCTAAAATTACCATACTGCACCAGGCTGGCAGGCAGGTCACAGACAACCTGTGGCTCTTTGTGTTCTTGCTGGTTTCATTCTCTCTTTCCTTCCATTTTATGCTTCATCCAGTTCTTCAGGCTTCCATTTGATATTTTGGGGTCCAAGATTGCTTTTTGTGTCTCTTTTACTTAGTGTCTCAAATATTTGTTGTAGGGACATGTTAGGGTGCATCTAACTAGGCTGCCATCTTAATCAGAACTCCGAATTCCAAAGCTTTGTGATATATTTTGAAATCAGGTAATATAAGTCTTCCTATTTGTTCTTTTCTTTCAAAATTATTTTGGCTATTCAGGGCCTTTTAAAATTCCATATGAATCGAGAATTGATTTTTCTATTTCTGAAAAAACATGCTTTTATAATTTTAATTGGAAGTGTGCTGAATTTGTAGATCTCTGAGTAAAACTGACATCTTAATAATACTGAATATTCCAATCCATGAGCATAAGATACTTTCATTCATTTAGATAACCTTTAATTGCTTTCAGTGGTACATTGTAATTTTTAATGCTAAGATCTTTTACCTTTTTAGGTTAAATTTATTTCTAGGTATTTTAATCTTTTAGATGCTATTGTAAAAGTAACAGTCTGGGGGAGGGTTGCAAGATGGCATCATATCTGTAGCTCACATGTTTGTTCACTCTAACATCTTAATTCCTGAAAAACTAGGTGCATCAGTTTGAAGCAGGGATTCTGGAGCTATGAACAGCTCAGTTAATTAGAGGGGGTCAGATTTAGTGAAGACAGAGGGAAAAAAAAGCAGTGTAAACCACTGGGGAAACAAAAACAAATCTGCCTGGCCAGCAGGGAGACAGAGAGACAGAGAAGCAGAAAACACTTTAGTAGTACAGAAGAGAGCTGCAGGGGAAAAAAGAATAAGAAGAACACCATGGAACCAATGGCAGCTTCAGGGATTCAGACTACCCACACCAGGAGTTTCTGACAGTAACCTTGGGAACTGAGCTCAGTAAGTGGATAACATTTCTGAGAAACATAGCATAAACCCCTGTGGATCAGGATCCCACTGAGTGGAGAGCAGAAAAGGGGAAGGGTGGAAACCTACCACATGTAGGAGGGCCCTGGGATGAGCAAGACTGAGATTCAGTTCTTCCATAAAACTTTTTAGGACAGAGTGGACTGGGATGCAGGGTTTTGGTGGCTTTCTGACCCAAGTAGAAAGTAGCAGATCCCTAACCATTCGGATCTTTGCCGATTTTGAACTGCAGGTCTGTGAATGACAACAAAATGTCATTGGTAGCCATCACAAGCAGACTCAAAACAAAACCTCGGAGCCAGTAGCAATTATGGAAACACAGAAAGCAGGTACTAGCTACTGGCACCTTTTTTTTTTCTTTCCTTCCTCTTTTCCCCCCTTTTCCCCTGCATCACCCAATAGAAAAACCACACCACAGTAAGCCGCCACAACACCTGCTCATTCCAATTCCAAATCTCCTTCATAAAGAACAGAGACCTGCATCCACATTCCCAATAGTGATTTCATCAACACAAAGAAAGCTGCAGAGCAACCCAGCACACCTGAATTCATAACCAAAAAATAAAATGCACCAGTTCAGGCCTTGCAAATATATTTAAACATACAATCAAAGCAAAACAAATCAATATATACCTAACAGTGGAAGACAACAACTAGAAAATGTCTAAGAAACAACAAATAACCTCATATCAAACAAAAAAATAGGACAAGACAATAGAAATAAAACAAACTAGAGACTTATTTCACATGTATGAAGAACATGAAATAGAATTGCCTGAGAAGGAATTTAGAAGTCATGTATATAGAACTCTACAAGAGCTCAAAGAAACCACAAGCAGAACCAAGGAGAACACAGAGAGTACCCTGGAAGAATTCTGGAAAATCATTCAAGAACAAAATAACAAGATTAATACACAACCAGAACTCATACAAAAACTGCTATTAGAAATCCAGAAGATGAACACTAAATTTACAGAGTTAGACAACACAGTGGAAGAACAAAAGAGTAGACTACAACTGGCTGAAGAACACATTTCCTGACAAATCCCTTGAAACCA
>NW_006922297.1:982867-985656 GCF_000298275.1 Orycteropus afer afer | reverse complement strand
ATAATCAAATTCTCCAAAACCAAAGACAAAGAAAGAATCTTGCAAGCAGCCCAGGAAAAAAGAAACATCACCTACAATGGACAAGCAATTTGACTTAGTTCTGATTAGTCAGCAAAAACTATGCAGGCAACAAAGCAATAGGACGGCATATATAAAACACTGAAGGAAAAGAACTTACAACCAAGAATTCTATATCCAGACAAACTGTCCATCAAATATGAGGGTGAAATCAAGGCATTCTCAGACAAATAGAAATGCAGGGTTTTTGTTAAAACCAGGCATGTGCAGTAAGAGCATGCAATGCTTCTGCCAAAATTACCATCCCTGGACATACAGAATGCCTCATCCACTGTCATTGTATCCCTGGTACCCCACACAGCATTGCTTCACATCAAGGGACTCACTTCACAGCAATTGAAGTTCGGCAACAGAACTGTGCTCAAGGAATTCACTGGTCTTACCATGTTCCCCATCACCCAGAAGCAGCTGGCTTGATAGAATGATGGAATGGCCTACACAAACATAATTATGGCACCAGCTAGGTGTCAATACCTTGAAGGGTTGGGGCAATGTTCTTCAGGAGGCTGTATATGCTTTAAACCAGCTTCCAATATATGGTGCTATTTCTCTAATAGCCAGGATTCATGGGTCTATGAACCAAGGAGTGGAAACAGGAGTGGTACCACTCACTATTACCCCTAATGACCAGCTCAAAAAATTTTTGCTTCCTGTCCCTGCTACCCTATGCTCTGCGGGTCTGAAGCTCTTAGTCCCATAGGGAGGAACACTCCCACCCAGAGACACAATACTGATTGCATTGACATGAGGTAAAGAATGCCATCAGGCCATTTTGGCTTCCTCATGCCTTTGGGTCAACAGACAAAAAAAAAAGGGGGGTATTACTGTACTATCTGGTGTGATATATCCTGATTACAAAGGGAAAATTGGATTGGCATTACATAATGTAGGTAAAGAAGAATATGTCTAGAATACAGGAGATTCTTTAGGATGTCTCTTGATACTACCATGCCCTGTGATTAAAGTAAATGGAAAATTACAGCAACCTAATTCTGATATTAGTAATAGCCTAGACCCTTCAGGAATGAAGGTTTGCATCACCCCACCAGGCAAAGAACCATGACCAACTGAGGTCCTTGCTGAGGGCAAGGGAAATATGGAATGGGTGGTGGAAGAAGGTAGTTCTGAATATCAGCTATGACCACATGACCAGTTGCAGAAATGAGGACTGTGAGGGTTGCATGTCTTCCTTGTATGCGCATCAAATATTTTTGTTACCTTCTCTTATGAACTGTGAAATGTAAACAAGGTTAATGTGTTTTGGTTGTACGTGTGTTAGGGTATCATGTTAGGCACAAATACGAATTTATAATTGTCCTTATTTAGAGATTATATATGGTTAAGAAGATGTGTACAACTGCCAAGTTGACAATGGGTGGACTGTGATAGTTGAAGCTGTGTGTCAACTTGGCTGCACTACAATTCTGTGTGGTTTAAGCAGTTGTGATGTGGGTTGTTCCTATGATGGGATCGGATGTATGTTTGGAGCAGCCAACCCACTGGAAAGGAGTTTCCCTAAGTGTGTGGCCTACTTCCAATATACTTATGGACATCTTGGGAAAAGAGACACTGTTCTGTGGATCAGGATCCTGTTGTGCTGCCTACAACTTTCCATGAGCAAACAACCCACCATTCGGCCTGGAGATCTTGGATTCATCATTCATTGGAGTCAATAAGCAGCACACTGCCTGCCAACATTGAGCTCATTAGCCCCTGCAGTTGCATGAGTTGGGATGAGCCTCCAGCTTGATGTTTGGTCCACAAACTTGGGACTTGCTAGCTTCTATAATTGTGTGAGCCATTTTGCTAGGATAAATTTCTCTTTCTCTATATGTATATATAAGCTTTACTAGTTTTGCTTCTCTAGAGAACCTAGTCTAACACACAAACCAGTGGTAACCAAAAAAGATCAGGAGTGGCAATGTTAATTTCTGATAAAATAGACATCAAGGTGAAAAACAACCTAAGGGACAAAGAAGGACTCTATATGATGTTAAAAGGGACAGTTGACTAAGAAGACATTACTATATTAAATATCTATGCACCAAATGAAAATGGTCCAAAATACTTGAAGTAAATATTAACCAAATTGAAAGGAAAAATGAACACTGCAATAGAAATTAAGTTATTAACACACCATTTTCAAGGAGGGACAGAACAACTAGAAAAAAACTCAACAAAGATACAGAAGAACTCAGCAACACAATCAACAAATTCAATCTCATAGACAAATACAGAGCACTCCACCCAAGAAAAGCACAATTCACATTCTTCTCCAGTGTGCATGGCACATTCTGCAGAATAGATCATATGTTAGGACATAAAACAAGCTTCAATAAATTCAAAAATATTGAAATACTACAAACCAACTTCTTGGACCACAATGCTATAAAATTAGAAATCAATAATGGGAAGATCAAGGAAAAAATATCAAACATGTGGAAAGAGAATAATACACCACTCAAAAACTACTGGGTAACAAAAGAAATAAAGAGTGAAAAAAAAAAAAAAGATCCTAGAAACAAACTAGAATGAAGATATATCTTTTTTTTTTTCTTTTTCCTTCCATAGATAAACATTTCCTTGACTTTTACAATAACAGACTATTACAATATTTGTTCTTTTGTGATTGATTTATTTCACTCAGCATAACGTCCTCCAAGTTCATCCATGTTATGCAGTGTTTTGCAGATTCTACATTATTCTTTAGC
>NW_006922297.1:958663-960797 GCF_000298275.1 Orycteropus afer afer | reverse complement strand
TAGAGAACCCAATCCAACACAAGTTTGCTTACGGAAGGGAACTTGCTTTGTAGGTTACTGGGGATGGGAGGGAAGGAGAGGGAAAATTTTAAGACTAGTTGGGGCCACATGCTGAGTTGGGTAATGGGAATGATGTTATGAAAGATTCTGTGACCAGCATGATAACATTGGGGAAAGGAAGACACTAAATTGTGCACATAAGATACAGACGACAAAGGCTAATACCAGTATATGCACAACACTGCATTACCACTAACAACAAACACCAGGCTACAGATAAATACATAGACAACTGAGAAGATCAGATGGGTGTTGGTGAACAGGGATATACTCTAGACCAATAACAGATTCAGCTGATGATAATCTTGCACAAATACTAGTGATACAAAATAACCATAATCATTGGAGAAGCAACAGAGACAGACTTGGACTAATCCCTTGGAGCCAGACAGACACCTTGGGAGAGAAAAACATTGGGTCTTCTGACTCAGGACCATAGTACTGGGGGACACCAGGCTTAATTGGCACAAATAATGCATATCTTCTTCCGTAACCTACTTTGTCAAGTAGCGACTGGGGTCTTAAAAGCATTTGAGTGGCCACCTAAGATGAAGCTAATGGTCTCCTCTAGTCTGAAGCAAGGAAGAGTGAAGAAAACGAAGGACATATGGAAACAATAGGCTGTAGGATATGACAGACCTGGAGACCAGAACCACTAGATGGTGCCTGGCTACCAATGCCAACCACTCGGGAAGGGATCTAAACTGGAGATCCTGGATAGAGTGGGAGGAAAAAAGTGGAGTAAAATTCAAAAACACAATAATGACCAGAATTACTGGTCAGATGGAGTGTGGTGGGACCCCCAAGACTATGGCCCTGGGATACACCTCGGGCCGGGGATAAGTCTCACTCCCAAGGACTGACTCTCAGCCCAACATAGTAAGACTTACATGCAGAACCCTCAACACAGGATGATGCACCCACCTACTCTACTGAGATATACCCCTCAGAGCAATCAGCCATGGGTTAAGGGCAACATTAATATAGAGGGAAAGGTGGACAGACAGCTGTGCATAACTATAAAGGCCACAGGGATGGGGGTGTATCATAGGGAAGGGAGACGAGGAGAGTGGGTTAGGGTTGTGGGTGGTAATCAGGGAGGGAAACCAAATGTACATGAATTGTTGAATGTAAACAAATTCTGCTCTGCAAAATTATACCCAAAGCATAACAAAAAAAAAAAAAAAAGAGAATTGTACTGAATTTTTTACATATGTTAAAGAGATTCTGTGTAACCTGGTTATTAAAATATAGTCCTGTTTATGCCTCTCCTTAAAAAGAGAAAAAAAAAAAAAAACAATAATAGTTAATTTACTTTTCAGATTGTTCATTGCTGGTGTATAGTAACACTGTTGATTTTTATGCATTTCTGCAGCTTTGCTCTATTTGGTTATTACCTCTGATTGTAGTTAGGTGGATTATTTGAGATTTTCTATATATAGCAGTATTCTGTCTGTGAATAGAGACAGTTTTACTTGTTTCTTAATTTCAATACCTTCTATTTCTTCTCACTTAATTGCTCCGGCTAAGACTTCCAGTACAATATTGAATAGCAATAGTGGCAGCAGTCATCCTTGCCTTGTTGCTGACTTTAAGGGGAAAGATCTCAGTCTTTATTAAGTATATTAGCTGTGAACATAAATTAAATTTATCAGTTGAGGAATTTCCCTTCTATACCTAGTTTGATAAGATTTTATGATGAAAGGTGTTGGATTTTGCCAAATATCTTTTCTGCATCATTAGAGATGCCCATGCAGTTTTTTCCATTCATTCTATTAACTTGGTGTTACATCCATTTTCTTATGTTGAATCACCCTTCCCTTTCTGTGATAAATCCCACTTGGTCATGATGTGTAATACTTTTCAACATGCTAATGGAATCGGCTGGGTTCTCTAGAAGAGCAAAATCAGTGAAGTGTATATATACAAATAGAATATACACACACACACACATATATATATATGTTGTTGTTGTTGTAGTTATGTGCCATCGAATCAAACCCGACTCATAGTGACCCCTCCTTGGGTTTCTGAGGCAGTATCACTACGGAAGTAGGATTGCCTAACCTTCCTT
>NW_006922297.1:953782-958548 GCF_000298275.1 Orycteropus afer afer | reverse complement strand
ATTTCAAGGAAATGACTCATGCAGTGTGGGGGCTAGCAAGTCCCACATCTGTGGGTCAGGTGTCATGCCACAGGCTTTTCCTGATTCATGTGGTTGCAGAGGCTGAAGAACCCAAAACAGGCATATTGAAGGCTTCTGGTTCACATGCAAATAACCAGAAGTCAGAGAATGATGAGTTGGATGCAAGATATATATATAGAGAGAAAGCTTTGTCAGAAATTTAATATATATTGGATGCAGGCCATATCCCCAAGGAAACTGCCTTTCCACCTGATTGGCTGTTCACATGAGATCACAAAATGGAGGATGATTGCATAATGTCTGCCAAATCACTGAGAATCAAGGCCTAGTCAAGTTAACACATCTAACCATCACAGGTTATACTTTTTTTTCTTCATGAAAATTTGCATATGTATTCATAAGAGATATTAGGGTTCTTTTTATTTCCTTATAGAATCTTTGGTATCAAAGGAATGCTGGTTTTCTAGATTGAGTTGGGAAATATTACCTTTTCTTCTATTTTTTTGATAAAGTTTAAGAAGGTTATCACTGATTCTTTAAATGTTTGGTAGAATTTCACAAGGAAGACATCTGGTGCAGAACTTTTCTTTGTTGAATAGTTTTTGATTACAGATACAATCATTTCACTTATGATATGTTTATTGAGATATTCAGGAGCTCTGGTGGTGTAATGCCTAAAGCATTTAACTGCTAACCAGAAGGCTGGTGGTTCAAACCCACCAGCCACTCCTTGAAAGGAAGATGTGGCAATCTACTTCCGTAGTAATACTGCCTCAGAAACCCAAGGAGGGGTTGCTATGAGTCAAAATTGACTTGATGGCACATTACAACAATTGAGATATTCTATTTGTTCTTGAGTCAATGTAGTAGTTTGCATGTTTCTAGGAAGTTATCCATTTCATGTAGGTTATCTAGTTTGCTGACATATAATTTTTCATAATATTCTCTTATAATTCTTTTTATTTCTATAAGGTTGGTGGTAATGTTACTGCCTCCATTTCTGATTTTAGTTGCTTTCATTTTTTCAAGAAGCATAGTGCCTAAGGCACTTGACTGCTAACCAGAAGGCTGGTAGTTCAAACACCCCAGCCATTCCTTGGAAGGAAGGTGTGGTAATCTACTTCCATAGTGATACTGCCTTGGAAATCCAAGGAAGGGTTGCTATGAGTCGGATCCAAATTGATGGCAGTGAGTTTGCTTTGGTTGTTAATTTTTTCATTGTCATTTCATTTAGGGGTTTGTCAATCTTGTTGTTATTTTTAAATAACCAGCTTTTTGATTTGTTGATTATCTCTTTTGTTTTTTCATTCTCTATGTCACTTATCTCTGCTTTAATTTTATTAATTTTTCTTCTTGTCGCTTTGGGCATAATTTACTATTATTTCCTTCTTTCTCAAGGTATAAAGTTAGGTTATTGACTGAGGATTTTTCTTCTTTTCTGTTGTAAGCATTTACACCTATAAAATTCCCTCTGATTACTGCTTTTGATGCCTCCCATTAGGTTTCGGTATGTTCTGGTTTCATTTTCATTCATCTCCAAGTATTTTCTAATTTCCTCTGTGATTTCTCCTTTGACCAATTGGTTAACAGTGTACTATGTAATTTCTACACTTTTGTGAAATTACAGTTTTCCTTCCAGTAATTAATTATACTTTCATTCCACTATAGTCAGAGAAGATACTTTGTATGATTTTAATCTTTACAAATTTATTGAGGCTTGCTTTATGACCTAACATACAGTCTATCCTAGAAAATGATTCACAGGCACTTGAGAAAAATGTTTATGTTGCTGTTGTTGGGTAAATCATGTCTTTAGGTTTCTATTAGGTCTGGTTGGTTTAGAGAGTGTTTCAGGTCCTGTATTTCTTTGATGATAATATGTATACATGTCATAAGGAGCTCTGGTGGCATAGTGGGTAAGGCATTTGGTTGCTAACCAGAAGGTTGGTGGTTGAAACTCACCAGCTACTCCATGGGAGGAAGATGAGGCAACCTATATCCATAAGGAGTTAGAGCCTTGGAAACACAATGGGGGTTGCTATGAGTTGGAATCAACTCAATGGCAGTGGGTTTTTTTTTTTTTTTTGTATAGATGTTATATCTATTATTAAAAATAATGTATTGAAGTCTCCAAGTATTATCTCTAGTGCTGCTATAACAGAAATGCCATAAGTAATGCTTTAACAAAAGAAAATTTGTTCTCTCAGGGTTTGGGAGGCTAGATATTCAGGATGCTAGGACTAAGGGAAGTCTTTCTTTCTGTGTCCATTTTGAAGGAAGATTCTTTTCTCATTTCAATATTTGTGGGCCTGGCATTCCTTGAAGATATATATGTTTCTTACAATCTTCTCCTGGGTCTAGAAGGTTCTCAGTGCAAAGACACCAAGTCCGTAGACACTCTCTACTCCTGGATCTTCTTTGTTGGTGGTACTGAGGTCCCTTCTCTGATCACTTCTCTTTCCTTTTATCTCTTGTAAGATAAAAGGTGGTGCAGGTCAAGCCTCAGGGAATCTTCTCTTACATGGGACCAGGGCTGTGACCTTAAGAAGGGTGTTGATTCTCAGTATAAACCTTTTACAACTGATTGATCACATTAGATCACATCATGGGTTCTGATTGGATCATTACATAATTAACAAACCACTGAGAATCATGACCCAGCCAAGTTTACACATATTTTAGAGGCACATAATTTAATTCATAACAATTCATCCTTTGGTCACCCAAATTAATGTCCTTGCTGAATGCAAAACACTTTCACCCTATGATATCCTCCCAAAAGTTCTAGATCAAACCCATGTCCAAGTTTCAGCCTGGCAATCTAGTTGATGAAGATCTGGCTCTAAAATCTGGGACCCCTTGACCACACCCTTTGATGGCCCAGAAGACATGGCTGCACTCTTTGAGACCAGAGATGTCATGACCCTACTCTTTTAGACTGAGGTGGTGCTGATTCCTTTGTCACATCAGCTTCTGCTTCCTGATCCCTTGACATCTTGGCTCCTTGGCTCTTCGTGACTCTTTGGCAAGTGTTACAAAGCTTTTTAGCTTTGATAAGTGCCAGGAAGCATCCCACTCTTCCAGGAAGCCTCCTGCCAAAGGCACACAGGGAGTTCTGGTAGCATAGTGCCTAAAGCACTTGATTGCTAACCAGAAGGTTGGCGGTTCAAACTCACCAGCCACTCACTCCTCAGAAGGAAGATGGGGCAATCTACTTCCCTATGAGTTGGGTCCGACTTGATGGCACATAATAACAACAACCACAACAAAGGCACACATCTCTTTTGCTTGGTAGGTAACTTCCACACCATCTTATTCCAGTTTCCTAGCACTACTGCTGCATTTTCTCTGCTACAGCTTCTTGTCATCTGCACCATCTCTGACATTACAACTTTCTTCATTTCCTTCTGAGTCCTCACCAGAATTGCCTTTGATGTTCATAATTCCACCAAAGATTCTCTTCAAGGAAGTCTAGGCTTTTACTATTTGTTGTTGTTGTTATTTGCCATCAAGTTGGCCCCGACTCATAGCGACCCCTCCTAGGGTTTCCGAGGCAGTATCACTACGGAAGTAGGAATGCCCAACCTTCCTTCCGAGGAGTGGCTGTTAGATACCTAAACACTCTTTCAGCCCCTCCTCATTACCCAATTCCAAATCTACCTCCACATTTCAAGTAACTGTTAGAACAGCACTCCACTCCAAGTATCAAATTATGTAAGTTATCTTGTTCTGCTATAATAGAAATACCCCCAAGTGAATGGCTTTAATGAATAGAAATTTATCCTCACAGTTAAGGATAGAAGTTTGATTTCAGGACAATAGCTCTAGGAGAATGATTTTTCTCTCCCTTGGCTCTGGGAGGTGACACTTGTCTCCTTTCATTATCTATGGCCCAGTGTTTCTTGGACCTCTATGTTTGTCTTGGCATTAATCTTCCCCTGGACATAGGATATTCCTAGGGGTCAAAGGAAACACTCTGCTCCCGGCTTATCTTTCTTGGTGGTAGTGAGGTTCCTCTCCCTCCATTTACCACTTGTGAAATAAAAGGTGATTCAGGCCACACCCCGGGGAAACTCTCCTTACATCAGATCAGGGCTGTGGCATAAGTAAAAGTGTTGCATACCATCCTAATCTACTTACAAGTGATTGGCTAATCATGACTTGAGGGGATAATAACATTATTATTTAATAGCCAAACCACTGAGAATCATGAACTGGCCAAGTTGACACCTATATTTTTTTGGATACAATTCAATCCATAACACTTGTGTTTTTGTTGGATTAAATATCTTTATAGGTTTCTGTTAAGTTTGATTAATTTATTTCATTTATCAAGTCCTATAATTCCTTGTTGATCTTCTGTCTACATGTTATGTCCATTATTAAAAGTAGTGTATTGAAGTATCCAACTATTATTGTAGAACATTGTTATGGATTGAATTATGTCTTCCAAAAATATGTGTTGTAAATCCAACCTCTATGAGGGAAGAGAGTTACCAAGCCACATGAAGATAACCTAGGTTCTTGTCAAAGAGACAAACACCTTCCTTCAGAGCTGACACAGAGAGAAAGACTTCTCCTAGACTAGCACTCTGAATTGAGAACATCTTAGACCCAGAGGAAGATTGATACCAAGACACATGGACAAATCTAAGGAATGCCTTGTCCACAGATGTTGAAAGGAGATAAGGATTTTCCCTCAGGGCTGACAGAAAGACAAATCCTTCCCTTAGTTCCCTTAGATC
>NW_006922297.1:945583-953672 GCF_000298275.1 Orycteropus afer afer | reverse complement strand
ACCAGCCACTCTTCGGAAGGAAGATGGGGCAATCTACTTCCGTAGTGATACTGCCTCGGAAACCCAAGGAGGGGTTGCTATGAGTCAGGTCTGACTCGATGGCACATAACAACAACAACAACAACAACATCGTTAAAGTAATCCACTTGTGTTATTTCTTTTATAACTGTACTAGATAAGTAAGTCAATTTCCTGAAAATATGTGTTGAAATACTAACCCCTGTACTTGTGGATACAATCTTATGTGGAGATATGATTTTTCTATTGCTGTGTTATTGATGTCATGTGAGTGTAGAGTGAGTCCTAAACCTAATCACTTCTGAGTTATAAAGAGACAAGAATACACACAACAAAATGCACAGAAGACAGATGCCATATGAGGATTATCTACAAGCCAAAGAACCATGGATCACCTAGGGCTATCAACAAGGAAGGAATTGACATGACTGATATCCTGAATTGGAGTTTTATACTCTAGAACCATGAGAAAATAAATTTCTATTTTTTTAAAGCCACACATTTGTGATAATTATGTCACAGCAGCACTAAGTAACTAAGACAATCAATGAATACAAATAATCAGTATTGCATCCATCACCACCAGGATGAATTATGACTGTACAAAATGGGGCACGTTCATAATTATATTTATGATGAAGGCATCCAATAGATTTTGGGAATTAGGATTCAGTGATGTCAACCGTTAGGTCTCTGAATCTGCTCTTGATCAAGGCATAGTTGGTTACAAATACCTTTGAAGTGCAAGGCATTGTGTTCTGCTTTTCCATGGTGCACATAGGCATGCCAGGATGATGCCTTTGAAGAACTGAGATATCTGGTCATTGCTTCTGTTGAACTGTAGGTTAGACTTTGATTTAGTAAGAACATCCCAGTTCCTTAAGGCATTTCAATTTTCTTCTTATGTATTAATGGTTATAATATAAGCCCTTCTCCTTAACTTGTGATCAGCAGGGGGAGAAGGATAAGGTGACACCCTTGTAAAGGAGATGAGATCTTGTGATATTCAGGATAGGAGGAGAAGACAAAACTGTAGCCAACTTGAATAAGGCTATTTAAAAGGAATGCCAATAACATACCTTTGAAGAGGGTAACAATATTTGAAAAATGAAACATGATTCTATCATTTTGTTGAGACTAACATTCTTTAACTTCTGATGTGTCACTCTGTTCTTTTAGGTAGGTGTTAATTTCATTATTAGTGTCCAGTCTTGAAGATTCACAAAAGCTATGTTAAAGAGACAATAAGTAGGGATATATATATATATAGTAATCTTGACCCAAATCCCAACAACATTCTTTACTGAAATGGAAAAACTTTTCTTCAATTTTATATGGTAAAGAAGGAAACCCAGAATAGCTAAAACAATATTGAAGAAGAACAAAGTAGGAGGCCTCACGCTACCTAATCTCAAAACTTACTATACGGTCACAACCATCAAAACTGTCTGATACTGGCTCAATGACAGGGACATAGACATGGAATTGGGAACTCAGAAGTAAACTCATCCATCTATGGGCAACTGATCTTTAACATAGGGTCAGAGTTCATTTGATGTGGAAGAAACAGTCATTTTGACAAATTATGCTGGAAAAACTGGACATCCATATGCAGAAAATGAGTCAGAATCCATAATTCACACCATGCCTAAACACTAACTGAAAATGGCTCAAAGATCTGAAAGTCAAAGCTAAAACAATAAAGTTTCTAGAAGATAACAAGAGTCAAAACTAAGGGACTTAATCATTGACATAAATCATTGACATATCAAACAAAACTAAAAATACAGAAATGACAGAAGATAAATTAGATAACTGAGAGCTCCTAAAATTAGACATGTATGCTCATCAAAAGTCTTTACCAAGAAACTAAGAAAAGAACCTACAGACTGGGTAAAAATCTTTGGCAGAATCATATCTGATAAAGATGTGATCTCTAAAATACATAGAAAACGTCAACGTCTCAACAAGAAAAAGACAATCCAATCAGAAAATGAGCTTAAGGACATGAGCAGACATTTCACCAAAGAAAATGCTGAGGTGGCCTACAAACAGGTGAAAAGATGCTCGTAATTGTTAGCCATTAGAGAGATTCAAATAAAAACTACAATGAAACAGCACTGCACCCCTGCAAAAATGGCAATTATAAAAATAAAAAAGGAAAGAACAAATGCTAGTGAGGTTGTGAGGGTATACAACTCGTACATTATACATTGCTGATGGGATTATAAAAGGTATAACTACTATGGAAAACAATATATCGTTTCCTCATGAGGCTAGAGATAGAAAAACCTTCTTATTGTTGTTAGGTGTCATTGAGTTGCTTCCAACTCATAGCCACCCTATGTACAACAGAAATAAACATTACTAGGTCCAACACCATTCTCACAATCATTGCATTACTTGAGCCCATCATTGTAGCCCCTGTGTCAATCCATCTTGTTGTGCGTTCGCCCTTTTTTCATTGACCCCCTACTTTACCAAGCACGATATTCTTCTCCAGGGACTGGTCCCTTCTGACCACATGACCAAAATATCAGAGATGAAGTCTGGCCATTCTTCCTGCTAAGGAATATTCTAGCTGTACTTCCTCTAAGACAGATTTGTGCCGCCTTCTAGCAGCCCATGGTGCTTTCAATATTCTTTACTAGCACCACAATTCAAAGGCATCAATTCTTCTGCAGGCTTCCTTATTCATTCTCCATCTTTCACATTCATGTGAGGCTACATGGTTTAGGTCAGGTGCACCTTAGTCTGTGGTAAGCATGGTGACATTGGGGAAAGGAAAGACACTGAAATGTATACAAAAGACATAGAAAACAGAGGCAAATACTATTACATGGACAACACTGCAGTATAACTAGCACCAAATACCAGGCTGTGGATTAATGCATAGACAGGTGAGAAGAGCAACTGGGGGTAGGTGAATAGGAATATACCCTAGACCAAGGATAGACTTAGATGAGGAAAATCTTACACATGCATTCGTGCTACAAAATTAGCCACATACATTACAGAAGTAACAGAAGACAGGGTTGGAGTAAATTCTCAGAGACAACCAAACATCTTGTGAGAGAGAATCAATGGGTCTGTGGGCTCAAGATCATAGCCTTGAGGAACATCATGCTCTATTGGCACACAGAGTTCATAAAAATTTTGTTCTACATCCTACTTTGGTGAGTAGTGACTGGGGTCTTAAAAGTTTTCAAGCAGCCATCTAAGATGCATCTATTGGTCTGCTCTAGTCTGGAGCAAAGAAGAGGGAAAAAAATCAAAGGCATCTGGAAACAATTAGTCAAAAGATAAGATGGACCACAAGGACCTCAGCCTCCATGACCCCAAGACCAAAACCAGATGGCTCCCAGCTACCTATGCAAACTGCTCGGAAAGGGATCAAATCTGGAGATCCTGGGTAGAATGGGAGGAAATATGTGGAGCAAAATTAAAATACACAAAAGTGACCAGAATTAGTGGTCAGAAAGAGACTGATGAAACCCCCAAGACTATGGCCCCGTATCCTTTGGGCCTAGAAATGGACTCACTTAGATAGATTGGCTCTCAGCCCAACAGTAAAAACACCTACATGCAGAATACCTACTCCAGGGTGATTCAACCACCTACACTAGGGAGATGCACCTCTTGGATCAATCAGCCATGAGATACCAGAGGTGTAGAACTCACATAGAGGAAAAACTGAACAGACAGATAAGAAGAGCACAGAGAGGGGATAGTCACAGGGAGGAGATTTTTTTTATGGTTGGGAACGGTAATCAAGGCCATGAAATCAGATGTGCATGAACCGTTGAATGTAAAACAAGTTTGCACTGTAAATTTGCACCCAAAGCACAATAAACAAACAAGCAAACAAACAAATAAATAAATAGAAAATACCATGTCTTAGATCAGGAGCACTCTAGTCTTCAAAGTGACATCTTTGCTCTTAAATACTTTACAGAAGTGTTTTCCAGCCAATTTCCCTGGTGTAATGTCATTTGATTTAATGACTGGTGATTTCATGGGTGTTTTTTGTGGATTCAAGTAAAATGAAATCTTTGAGAACTTCAATTTTTTCTCTGTTTATCATGATGTTGCTTATTGATCCAGTTGTGGTGATTTTTCCTTTATGTTGAGGTGTAATCTATGTTGAAGGCTATTATATTGGATATTCATCTCTAAGTTCTTCAAGTCATCTTCATTTTCAGCAAGCAAAGTTGTGTCTTCTGCATATCTCAGGTTGCATAAGGAGTCTTCCTCCAATCCTGATGCAGCATTTTCATATAGTCCATCTTCTCAGATTATTTGCTCAGCATACAGATTGAATAAGTATGGTGAAAGAATACAACCCTGACACACATATTTCTTGATTTTAAAACATACCTCTTATTCTGTTCGAAGGACTACCTCTTGATCTATGTTGCTTCTGAGCACAATTAAGTGTTCTGGAATTTCCGTTTTTCACAATGTTATCCATGCAATGTTATGATCCACACAGTCGAATGCCTTTGCAAAGTCAGTAAAACACAGGTAAAGATCTTTCTGTTATTCTTTGATTTCAGCCAAGGGTCATCTGACATCAGCAGTGATGTCCCTTGTTCCACTCCCTCTTCCGAATACATCTTGAATTTCTGGCAGTTTCGCTCGAAGTACTGCTGCAAAGATTTTTGAAATATCTTCAGCAAAATTTTGCTTGGTTGTGATATTAATAATATGGTTCTATAATTTCTGCATTCTGTTCATTTTTGTTTGGAATGGGCATTAATATGAATCTCTTCCAGTCAGTTGGCCAAATAGCTGTCTTCCAAATTTCTTGTTATAAACAGTGAGTCCCTCCAGTGCTACATCCATTTGTTGAAATATCTCAATTTTTATTGCTTCTATTCCTGAAGCCTTGATTTTTGTCAAAGTCCTCAGTGCAGCTTGGACTTCTTCCTTCAGTACCATTGGTTCTTGACCATATGCCACCTCCTGAAATGGCTGAATGTTGACCACTTCTTTTTGATACAGTGATCTGTGTATTCTCTCCATCTTCTTTTGATGCTTCCTGCCTTGTTCAATATTTTGCCCAGTATTGTAACTCAAAGCTTGATTTTTTTCTTCATTTCTTTCACCTTGAGATATTTTGAGTGTGTTCATCCCCTTTGATTTTTCAACTCCAGGTTTTTTCACATTTCATTATAATTCACTTTGTCCTCTTGAGCTACCCTTTGAAATCTTCTGTTCAACTCTTTTACTTCATCATTTCTTCCATTCACGGTAGCTACTGTACATTCAAGAGCAAGTTTCCAAGTCTCTTCTGTCATCCATTTTGATCTTCTCTTCCTTTCCTGTATTTTAAATGGCTTTGTAATTTCTTCATGTATGTTGTCCTTGGTGTCATAACACTGCTCATCTTGTCTTTAATCAGTGCATTAAATGTATTCTCCAAATGGTCTCTAAATTCAGGTGGGATATACTCAAGATCTTATTCTGACTTTCATAGACTTGTTTTAATTTTCTGCAACTTGAACTTGCATATGAGAAAATGATGGTCTCTTCTACAGTCAGCCTCTGGCCTTGCTCTGATGGATGATATTGAACTTCTCCATCATCTCTTCCCACAGATATTGTCTGTTTGATTTCTGTGTATTCCATCCAACAAGGACTATTTGTATAGTCACTGTTTATGTTGTTGAAAAGAGGTATTTGCAATGAATAAGTAGTTAGTCTTGAAAAATTCTATCCTGCGATCTCCAGCATCATTTCTATCACCAAGACCATATTTTCCAACTACTGATGTTTCTTTCTTGTTTCCAACTTTTGCATTCCAATCACCAGTAATTATTAATACATATTGATTGCATATTTGGTCGATTTCAGACTGCTGAAGTTGGCAATGATCTTGTTTCCTTATCTTTGGCTTCAGTGGCTGGTGTGTTAATTTGAATAATAGTAGCATTAATGAGTCTTCCTTGTAGGTTTATGGATATTTTCCTGTCACTGTCAGCATTGTGCTTCAAGACAAATCTTGAAATACTCTTTTTGACGATGTATGCTACTCCATTCTTCTATAATTTGTCATTCCCAGTGTAGTAGATTATATAATTGTCAGATTCAAAATGGCCAACACCACTCCATTTCAGCTCACTAATACCTAGGATATAGATCTTAATACTCCCCATTTCATTTTTAACAGCTTCCAATTTTCTTAGATTCATACTTTGTATATCCCACTTTCTGATGATTAATGGATGTCTGCAGGTATTTCTTCTGATTTTGAGCCATGCCATATCAGAACTAGAAGGTCCCCAAAATTTTACTCCATTCATTTCATTAAGGTCACCCTTAGTTGGAGAAGGCAGCTCTTCCCCAGTCATCTTTTAAATGCCTTCTAACTTGAGGGGCTCATCTGGCACTATATCAGGCAATGTTTCACTGCTATTTGTAAGATTTTCAGTGTCCAATTATTTTTTTTCCCAGAAGTGAACCTGGCCACATCCTTCTTCCTAGTCTGTCTAGGTCTGAAAGCTTCACTGAAATCTGTCAAGCATGGGTAGCCATACTGGTATTGAAATACTGGCGTTATTACTTCCATCATCACAGCAACATGCCAGCCACTGCAGTACTACAAACTGACAGATGAGTGGTGGAGAAATACCTTATGATCCAGAAATCCCATTCTTAGATATATACCTAAGAGATGTAAGAGCAATGAAAACTAGTAGACATATGCACACCTGTGTTCATTGCAGCACTGTTCATAACAGCAAAAAGCTGGAAAAAATCTAAGTGCTCATCAACTGAAGAATGGATATACAAACTGTGATACATACATACAATGGAATGCTATGCAACTATAAAAAACAATGAGGATTTTGAGAAACATTTTACAATGTGGATGAAACTGGGGGGCCTTAAGCTGAGTGACATAAGTTGATCACAAAAGGAAAAATACTGTATGGGCCCACTATTATAAAAATTCAAGAATAGATATACACACAGGTAGAAAAGTTCTTTGGAGGTTACCAGAGATGAGGAGATGGAAGGGGGAATCACTTTCTAGATAGCAGACACTTGTCACTGTTGGTGATGGTAAAGGCAGGCCCAGATATGGGTGCAGTTAGCACAACCTGACCAAAGTACATAAAGACACTAAGAAGTCCACAAGAAAAAAGGTCAATTTCTGTAAAAACTGTAACATTGTAACTTCACAACAACTGTGAAAACAATCAAAAGAGGTGTCCCTCATTATGAAAATAGATGTGGATGCATATATTTGTATAGAAAGGCATATACAAGTAAATGCACATGCAGGTATATGTGTATCTGCAGGTTTATGTATTTACACATTTGTATGCATATATCCATAAATATAACAAACCATATAAGGGGCACAGTTATGGAAGATTCCTAGATATATACAAACAACTCATAGAATTGTTTTACAGAAATAAAAGGATTGGGACCATAGTCTCAAGGGACAGTTTAGTCCACTGGAATAACATATTTCACAAAGATAATGTTCTATGTCCTAGTTTGGTGAGCAACATCTGGGATCTTCAAAGTTTGTGAGTGGCCATCTAAGATACAGTTATTCGTCTCTACTCATATGGAGCAAAACAGGATGAAGGAAATCAAAGGCTCAAAGAAGAAACTAATCCACAGAACTAATAACCCACATGAACCACAGCCTCTTTTATCATGAGACAGGAACACATATATTGTGTCTAGCTACCACTACCAACCATTCTGATGAAGGATCCAATAGAAGATCCTGTATAGAATGGAAGAAAAGTGTAGACCAAACCTAAAATTCCTTAAAAATAAGGCAAAACTACTGGATTGGTAGAGACTAGAACATCCAATACTCTCGCCTTAAGATACCCTTTGAATACAGGACCAGGTTTGCTGGTCTGATAGAGCTGATGGAACCACTGAGACTATGGCTTCTAGTTGCCCTTCAGGTCTGGAAATGAACTCACTCCTGTGGCTTCCAGCCAAACAAAAGACAGGCAGATGAGCTGAACTTTTACATTAGGTAGACACACTCCTTGGAGAGAACAATCATGGGAGAATAAAAGGGCTGCTTATGCAC
>NW_006922297.1:934150-945094 GCF_000298275.1 Orycteropus afer afer | reverse complement strand
ATTGTTTATGCTAAATGTTTCAAATATTTAAAAAAAAAATATATGAGTGTATGAAATAGTTGCCAAAATGAGCTAAGAAGAGGGTGGTGTTTTAATAATCACTTAGAACTTTTTAAAATTTACATAGAATACAAAGAAGATAATTGCTCTCTAGACAGATTGGGGATTTTAGGGCCAATAATAGCTTGTGAAGTTTTGAGAAGAAAGCAACCTTCCTGTTTGCACTTATCTGAGTAGTTAACGTGTAATTGAACATGTTATATTATGATTACTTTATAATTGCCCAGAACCCTGGTGCAGATTAAAATTGTGCACAAGCCTAATCAATATGCTTATATATAAAAAAGGAGATTACCAATGGAAACCACAGCAGCATTAAAAAAAATTAGAGCTGACTGTTCAAGTCTTTTGCCCATTTGTGAATTGGGTTATTTGTGTTTTTGGTGTTGAGGTGTTGAAGTTTTCTATAGATTTTGGAGATAAGTCCTTTATCAGATATGTCATAGGCAAATATTTTCTCCCAATCTGTAGGTTCTCTTTTACCCTTTTGACAAAGTATTTTGATGCACATAAGAATTTAATTTTTAAAAGGTCCCAGTCATTTAATTTCTCTTCTACCTCCTGCGCATTCTGGCTTATGCTTGCTAGTCTGTTTATGCCTCAGATCAGGTGTTCTGGTAACCTAGTGTCACTCTGACAGGAATATATACCACAAATGGGATGGCTTTAACAAACAGCAGTTTATTCTCTCACAGTATGGAGGCGTTAAGTCCAAATTCAAAGTGCCAGGCTCTAGGGGCTGGGTGAAAGCCCCTCAACCTTGGGGTCCAGCTTTGCCTCCTGCTCCTAGCCTACTGGATCTAGAGGCGTCTTTTCACTCAGACAGCTGCTGGCTGCTGAGACTGACAAACCCAAGGTTGACAAATAAAAAGGCACAGTCCCGATGTTACCAAACCACACTGCAGGCCATTAATTTAAGTCCATTGTAAGTCCCAAGCTTGGCAGAGCATGGCACGCTGCTGAACAAAGACATGGCTACATGCAGAGTCCAAGCGTGCCATAACCTAGAGACCATTCCCCAAGACTTCTGCTTATATACAGGAAGCAGACCACATTCCCTAAGGCAGCTACTCAGCTGCTCACAGTAGATTCCACCATGAAGTTGGTTACCAGTCTCATCATGGGGAATATTACATTCAACTGCCCAGCCACTCAACCAGGTCCAGCCAAGCTGACATACAAATTTAACTACCACATTAGGGCTCCCAGATTTGCCCTTATTTTATCTTTGATGAATTTTATAGTTTTGGGTTTTACATTTAAATCTTTGATCTAGCTTGAGTTTGTTTTTGTGTATGGGGTGAGGTATGGGTCTTGTTTCATTTTTCTGCAGGTTGTTGTTGTTGTTGTTGTTGTTGTTGTTAAGTGCCGTCGAGTCGTTTCCGACTCATAGCGACCCCATTCACAGCAGATAGATATCTAGATTTCTGCAGGTAGATATCCAGTTTTGCCAGCATCACTTGTTAAAGAGGCTATCTCTTCCCCATTTAATGGGTTTTGGACCTTTGTCAAAGATCAGTTGTCCATAGATGGATGAGTCTATATCTGGACTTTCGATTCTGTTCCATTGATCTATCTGTCTATCATTGTACCAATACCATGCTGTTTTGACTACTGTGGTTGTATAATAGTTCTTAAGATCCAGGAGTGTGAGACCTCCCACTTTGTTCTTCTTCTTCAGAAGTGTTCTGCTTATCCGAGGTCTCATTCTTTTCCATATGAAATTAGTAATTCGTTTTTCCATGTCCTTAAAAAATTTTGTTGTAATCTGGACTGTCTTAGGACCACAGTACTGTGGGGGACACTAGACTGCATTGGCACAACAAAATACATGACACCCTTGTTCCATTGGTGAGTAGTGACTGGGGTCTTAAAAGCTTTCAAGTGGCCATCTAAGATGTAGCTGATGGTCTCCTAGTGTCTGAAGCAAAGAAGAGTGCAAAAATACAAGGGCATTTGGAAGCAATCAGCCCTAGCACACAATGACCCTCAAGACCAGAACTAGAAGGTGCCCAGCTACCAATGCCAACCATTCAGGAAAAGATCAAATCTAGAGATCCAGGATAGAGTGGGAGAAAAACGTGGAACAAAGTCCAAAAACTCAATAATGACCAGAATTACTGGTCAGATGGAGTCTGATGAGACCCCCAATACTATGGCCCTGGAATGCATTCTGCGTCTGGAATAAAACTCACTCCCAGGAGCTGGCTCTCAGCCCATTAGTTAACAAGATGTACATGCAGACCATTTAACCCAGGTCATGCACCCACATACTCTATGGTAATACATCCCTTAGAGCAATATACCAGGGGGCACCAGAGGGACAACATTCAAATAGATGAAATGCAGGACAAACGTGAGTGCATAAATAAGAGGGGCACAGGCGGAGGATTACTGGGAAGGGAGGGGAGGAGATTGGGTTAAGTTTGGGCATTGTAAATGGGGAGTGAAACTAAATGTACATGTAATGTTGATTATAAAACAAGCTCTTAAAATAAAAAATAAAAAAAAAAAATTAGAACTGCAATGATCTCTAGGGTAAAAAGAAGGGAATGCCAGTTAGTCTCCCAAATAATGGAATTAGAAGTCTGGAAGAGATTTGGGAGTCTCTGGGTGGCACAAATGATTAAGTGTTTAGACAAAAGGTTGGTGGTTCAAACACACACACAGGTGCCATGGAAGTAAGGTGATGTGCTCTTGAAAAGGCACAGCTTTGAAAATTCTTTGGCGTGAACTTGTACTCTGCACATGTGGAGTCTCCATGAGTTGGAATTGACTCAATAGCAATTAACAACAAAAGATATAGACTCCTGGTTTATGATCTAGCACGTGAAGAGGTTAGAATCACCACTCCAAGTATCCTAAGTAAAAAAGTTGAAAAGTTAAACATTAAAAAATTATTCCTAAATCTAACTGAGAATTGAGGTCACATGATAAACCACTGCCTTAAAAATTGAAAAGGCAGACGGGCTGATATAGAGGATCACTGCCTACCAGGAGCTGATATCATCACCCATCTTGGGTGGTACAAGCAAGAATGTAACCAATTAATTGTGGTAGACTGAGTGTACATTAGCTTGAGAGATTAGACCTCCAGGAGGCCCAGCCTTAGAAAGGTTTCTAAATTTTCATTAGTTTTACTTCTAGAATCCACACCAGGTTCTCATTGTGAAGCTCCAAGAAAAATTTCCTTATGCTTCTGGCTGGTCTGGGGAAAAACAACCATTTTGACCTAGTGCTGTGTTCTTTAAAATGACCTGCTCTCAAAGGGAAACTACTTTACCAGAACCTAATAAATGTGGATTTTATCAGAGCCCTGCCAAAATGGAGGGAGAGAAATACACAACTCTAATCTATACTAGCCTTATAAATGGGGGAAAGGATTACCCAACTCTAGTTCCTTTTAGCATTCAATGTGAGGAAGGGGAAATACCAAATTACAGCACACATTAGCCTTTTTGGTTCACCTAAGGGATGAAAAAATAGAATGGAAGAGCATTTATGAAGATCACCATCCAGGAGCAAGGGATTGCCAAAAGACTGAGACCTAACAACTGATAAGGGTCTAATATCTAAAATATATAGAAAACTTTACAACATAACAACAAATAAGTACATAACCCAATCAAAGGGCATGAACAGGCACTTCACCAAAGAGGATATTCAAATGGACAGCAGACACATAAAAAAGATGTTCAACATCAATAGCCATCATAGAAATGCAAATCAAATCCACAATGAGATATCATTCACTTCCACTGGGATGAATAAGAGAAAAAAACAACAAAACAACAAAACAGAAAATAACAAGTGTTGGAGGGGATGTGGAGAAATTGGAACCCTCATCCACTGCTGGTGAGAATGCAAATGGCACAGCCAATGTGGAAAACAGTCTGACTGTTCCTCAAAAAAATTAGAGGTAGAGCTGCCATATGACCCAGAAATTCCATTTCTAGATATATGTCTTAGGTATCTCATAAAAGAAACATGAACAGACATACACACTGCTATGTTTATTGCAGAAGCCTGGTTGCACAGTGTGTAAGGCTGGGCTGCTAACTGAAAGGTTGGAGGCTCGAACCCAATAGTTGCTGCAAGGGAGAAGATGTGGAAATCCTATTCTGTAACTATTACAGCCTTGCTAATCCTATAAGACAGTTATTCTCCATCCTGTATGGGCACTATGGGTTGGAAGTGACTTGAAGACAACTGTTTTTTTTTTACTTTTTGTACATTAATCATAGCAGTACTCACAATAGTAAAAAGATAGAAACACTCTAAGTTCCTATCAACAGATGAATGGATAAGTAAAATGTAGTACATACATACAATGGAATATTAATCAGTGATACAGAAAAATTAGTTCTTGAAACATCTTGGAACATGGATGAATCAGAAGACATGTTCAGTAAAATAGGTCAGTCACAAGAAAGTTAAATATTGTGTTTTCACTTTTATGAAATGATATGACAAAGCAAATAAATAGAAACTTATGTTCACTAGTGGTTACCAAGGATTAAGGGGAAGAGGAAAAGTAGGCACTTTTTTTTTTTTTTGGTAACGGGCAGATAACACCAAATAAGAGTAAAGTGTGCACTGTTTGAAGGTAAATGATGTCACTAAAAGGTACAGAAGACTAAGGACCTTTTGGTAATTGCTATGGCATATTAATTTTGAAACAACAACAAAAACAATAACATACATATATATTCATGTGTGTGTGTGTGTGTGTGTATACATACAGATATTTATATGTGAGTATATATATGTGTGTGTGTATATAGGTTGTCTTGGTCCTCTAGTGCAGCTATAATAAAACATACCACAAATGGATGGTTTATAAAAACAGGAATTTATTGTCATACAGTTTAGGAGGTTAGAAGTCTGAGTGCAAAGGGCTGGGTAAAGACCCTATGACCTTGGGCTCCAGCTCTGTCTCTAGTCCCAGGCCCACTGGAACTGGAGGCTACTTCCTGACTCATGCAGCTATTGGGTGTTTTGGCTAATAAATGCAAGGTCGACGGGTAAAATGGCACAGTCCCAAGATTAACAGGAATATAGCAGACCACTAATTCAAGTCCAGAAATAATGCCAATATCAGCAGGAAACATGGCAGGCCACTGAGATGAAGACTCAGCCAAATGCAGGATCCAGATGCACCAACAAGCTCAGAAAACTTTCTCAAAGCTTCTTCTTATATACTGGAAGCAGGCCATATCCCCAATCCAGCTACTTAGCTGCTCACAGCTGATTCCACCATGGAGTTGGTTACAATATCATCATGGGGAATAATTAAATCCAGCTGCCCAGCCACTGTAAACCATGGCCCAGCCAAGTTGACACACAGCCTTAACTACCACATATGTATACACATATGTAAATGTATATTCATGTATGTGACTCTATCATAAAACCAAACTCGGGAGCTCTGACTCTATGCATATATACACATAAACATATAAAATAAAACACACAGAGGGCACTGTTGTAAATCCTTCTTAGACATAATCAAATGTCTCATAAGATTGGATTCCTTTATTTGAAGGATTAGCACCATTGTTTCATGGTATATCTTAGTTAATTGGCATAATATAATTCATAAAATTATGTTCTAAATCTTAGTTTGATGAGTAAGGTCTTGGGTCTAAAAAGCTTGCAAGGGTTGATCTAAGACACTACTATTGGTTTCTGCTCATCCAGGAAGAAAGAAAGAGAATGAAGGAAACCAAAGACTCAAAGAAGAAACTAGTCTACAGGACAAATAGTTTACAAGAATCAAGGCCTCATCTAGTGTGAGACTAGAAGAGCTAGATGGTGCCCAGCTACCACTACCAATTGTTCTCAGGGGCACAATATATGGACCTCGATAGAGTGGGAGAAAAATGTGGAACAGAATCACAAATTCCTAAAAAAATAAATTAACTAACTTAACCTACTAGGCTGGTTGAAAGGGGAGGACTCCCTGAGATTATTGCCCTGAGATACTCTTTAAACCAAAATTGCCCCTGAGCTCACCTTTTAGCTAAATAATATATTAACTGAAAAAAAAAGCATATCACCTGTAAGCACTGTGTTCCTTTAAAGAAATCATCTATATGAAACCAACATACAGTAATTATTTAAAACCAAGATGAGAATGTAAGGTGCAGGGAAACTGGAACTGGAAATGGAACAACCAGAGTGGAAATAATAAGAATTTTCACTCATTGTGAATAATGTAACCAATGTCACTGAACAATTTGTGTAGAAATTGTTGAAGGAGAACCTAAACTGATGTATACATCTTTTCTGAAAATAATAAAATATTATTTAAAACCAAAATACTCTTTAACAGAAATGAAGGGTGCCCAAAATGGGCTTATTAGTAGACTGAACACACCAAGGAAAGAATTAGTGATCTTGAATATATGTCAATTAAATCTTCGCAATCTGAAAAGCAAAGAGAAAAAAAAGACTGAAAGAAAATCAAGTGAATATTTGAGAACTATGAGAGAATATTTGAGAACTGTGGGATAATTAAGGAGCTCTGGTGGAGTAGTGCCTAAGGCACTTGACTGCTAACCCAAAGTCTGGCCATTCAAACCAACCAGCTGCTCCACAGAAAGAAGATGGGCTGATCCACTTCTGTAAAGATTTACATCCTCGGAAACCCAATGAGGGTTGCTATGAATTGGGATCCATTTGGTGGCAGTGAGTTTTTTTTTTAAAGTGGGATAATTACAAAAGTTGTAAGATATGCATAATAGAAATATCCAATGGAGAAGAAAGAGAGTAGAAAGAAGAAAATATATTTGAAGTACTAATGGCTGAGATTTTTACATATTGTTAACAGATACTAAACCACATGTCCAAAAATCTCAGAGAACACTAAGAAGCATAACAGGCAAAAAATTAACACCTAGTCATATCATATTCAAACCACAAAAAGTCAAAATAAAAAGAAAAGCTTGAAAGAGGGGGAATAAAAACACCATACATATTATCTAGAATTTTAATCATAGAAATTAATATAGAAATACTCGGGTTTGACACACATAAGTTTGTTTAGTTTATGCAATGTAGTCATGGCAAGACACACAAGTAAAACCTCAAGATATTCATTTAGAACCAAATAATCAAAATTAAACTAACTGTCCAGGCTTCTATTAAGAAACTCAAAAAAGAAGAGCAAATTAAATCCACAGTAAGTACCAGAGAAAATTAGAGAAGAAAACAATGAAATTTAATACAGGAATCCCATAGAAAAATAAATGAAACCAAATCTGAGTTTTTAAAAAGATAATAGAATTGATTAATTTGTAGCCAAGCTACCTGAGGGGGAAAAGAGATACTACACAGAACTAATATGAGAAATGAAAACATGCTATCACAACTGTTCTCATGGACAATGAAGGTCTAATAATGGAATACTATGAAAAATTCTATACCCTAAAGTTTGATAACTTAGATGAAATGGACCAATTTTTTTAAAGCCACAGTCTACAAAAACTCAAATGAGGAAGAATAGATTATTTGTATAAATTAAAACAGAAAACACCTGGCCCAGATGGTTTTACTGGTAAATTATACCAAACTTTTAAATAATAATAATAAACTCACTGCAGTAAGTCGATTCAACTCTTAGTGTCCCCTCCTTGGGTTTCTGTGGTGGTATCTCTATGGAAGTAAATTGCCCAATATGCCTTCAGAGGACTAGAGGTGTGTTTGAACTTCCAGCCTTCTGGTTAGCAGTGAAATGCCTTAGGAACTGCACCACCATAGCTCCCCATATAAAGAATACATAGTATCAATTCTCAAATCTTTCTAAAAAATAGAAGAGAAAGGAGCACTTCCTAAAGCATTGCATAAGACGAGCATAACATAATACTGAAACCAAACAAAAACATTACTAGGATGGAAAATTATAGAACCATATCTCTCATAAACAAAGATGAAAAATTCCTTAGCAAAATCTTAGGACATTGAATCCAGCAATATATAAAACTATATACCACAACCAAATGAGATATATTCCAGTTGTGAAAGCTGGGTTCACTATTCAAAAACTAATTAATGTAATCTATCACAATAACAGACTAAAAGAAAAAACAATATGATCAATCAGTAGATGCAGAAAAAAGCATTTGACAAAATCTAACACCTATGTATTTCATCAAACTTGGAATAGAAGGGAACTTCCTCAATTGGATAAAGAACATCTACAAAAAAACCTAAAGGTAACATTACACTTAAATTGTGAGAAACTAGATGCTTTGCCCATAAGATCAGGAAAGAGGCAACTATTTCCCCTCTTACGATCTGATTCAACATCCTACTGGAAGTTCTAGCTAGTGCAATTAGATAAGAAAAAAATTAAAGTTATACAGATTGGTAAAAAAGAAATAAAACTGTCTTTATAGACAGATGATATGATTTTGTATGTAGAAAATACCAGAGTGTCCATCAATCAATCCATACATCTATGGTTAATTTATTTTTTACAAGAATGTCAAGTCCATCCAATGTGGAATGAATAATAAATGTTTAATAAATGTTGGGATGACTGGATTTTCATAAACAAAACAATGAAGCTGAACTTAAACCACAAAATACTTAGAAGAAAATTATAGGGATAATAATTCAGGACCTAGTTTTTAACAATGGATGTTTACATGTGATATCATAAGCATGAGTAACAAAATAGATAAATGAGAATTCATAAAAATAAAAATTTTTGCTCATCAAAGGATTTTATTAACAAAATAAAAGACAATCTACAGATAGGGATAAAAAATTTTGAGAATGACGTAACTGGTAAGTGTTTAATCCAGAATATATGAAGAACTCATACAGCTTAATAACAAAAGACAAACAAGTGAATCAAAAAACGGAACTTGAATTGATATTTCATCAGAGAAGAAAGGCAAATGACCATCCAGCTCATGAAAGCATGTTCAATATCATTAAACTCAAACTCACTGCTATCGAGTCAATTCTGACTCATAGTAACCCCCATTGGGCTTCCAAGGTGATAAATCTTTACAGAAGTAGATTGCCTCATCTTCCTTCCATGGAGTGGCTGGTGGGTTTGAAATGCCAACATTCTGGCTAGAAGTCAAATGACTTAGGCACTGAAAAATGAAAATCAAAACTACAATGAGGTTTTATTTCATCCTCACTAAAGTGGCTATGATTGGAAAAAGGAAACCATAGGTATTGGGGAGGATATGGCAAAATAGAACGCTCATCCATTGTTGATGGGATAGCAAAATGGTACAGGCACTGTATAAAACAGTTTGGCAGTTCCTCAAAAGGTTAAACATTGAATTTTTATGTAACTGAGCAATTCCAATTCTAGGTATATTTCAAAAAGAATTGAAAGCAGGAATGAAAACATATTATATACTAATTTTTATTGCAGCACTATTGACAATAATGTAAAAGTGGAAGCAGCCTACATATTCATCAGCAGATGAATGAATAAAAAAAAATGTGATACATACATAAAATGAAACACTATTCATCCATAAAGAGAAATTAATTTTTTTACATGCAACAACATGAACGAATATTGAAGACATTATGCTGAGTGAAATAAGTCAATCATAAAAGGACAAATACTGAATGACCCCACTTCTATGAAAAGTGTAATACAGGAAATGTATAGAAAGCAGTTATTACTGGTTACTAGAGGCAGGAGGGAGGAGAAATAAGGAAGTTATTGCTTCAGGGGCACTGAATATCTGTTTATGGTGATGTAAAAAATTAGAAATAGATAAGGGTTATTGTTGCATAAAATGATTAACATAATTCATATCACTGAATTTTACATGTGAAAAAGATTGTTTTATATATATATTTCTACCACAATAAAAAGTACCATTTCCACTAGGATATTAAAAGTTTTCTATTAAACGACACATGTTGAAAAGGACAATTACAAACCAAAACAAGAGATTTTGGGAAAATAATGATAATCAAAACACTGCATATTAAAATTTATGAGAGGGTTGAAGGCAAGATGGCATCCTACTAACACATTCCTCCCACTCCCTCTACAACAAAGACATAAAAAACCCACTGAAAAAGATACAAAAGATATCCTGGAACTCTGTGCATCAAATGAAAGGATAGAATACTGGATTAAATATAAATTAGAAAAAGAAACAGAATGAAAACCGTGATTGAGGAGAGAGACGGAGTGGGGACCTGACAGAGTGTGGCCATTTTGAGATACAATAGGTAACATACATGGGTGAGGAGAAACCAACTTCACAGAATCCAATTAAGACAGAGATACAGTGTGAACAAATATGGAGTGCAGCAAGGTGAGTGGAATACAAGCTAAAAGAGGAAAGTTCAGGGAAGCCAAAAAATATCACAATTGCACAGGTGACGGTAGAACAAGGAGGAAGATAGTAAAGGGGGATGAAATCACTCATCAGTAGTGGGTCCTAGTCATTTGGGTTGAGGGCTGTGAAAATCAAGGTTTTATGTCAACTTGACTGGACCATGACTCTAAGTGGTTTAAGCAGCTATGATGTAGTTATCACCCATGATGTGATCTGATAAAATGTAATCACCTCCATGATGAGATATGCTATGAGCAGCCAATCTGTTGAAAGTGAGTTTCCTCAAGAGTGTGACCTGCTTCCAATATATATGTATATGTATATGTATATGTATATGTATATATATGTAAATATATATGTTGTTGTTGTCGTTGTTGTGTGCCGTTGAGTAGGACCTGACTCATAGCAACCCCTCCTTGGGTTTCTGAGGCAGTATCACTACAGAAGTAGATTGCCCCATCATCCTTCCAAGGAGTGGCTGGTGGGTTTGAACCACCAGCTTTCTGGTTAGCAGTCAAGTGCCTTAGGCACTATGCTACCAGAGATCCTGACT
>NW_006922297.1:929401-931630 GCF_000298275.1 Orycteropus afer afer | reverse complement strand
CAAAAAAACAATTGTTTGATGTTCATCTATTTCAAGAGGTGGCTTATGATCAAGAATCAATGGTATTGAAGGAAGAAGTCAAAGCTGCATTGAAGGAAGTGGCAAAAAAACAAGGCTCCAGGAATTGGTGGAATATCCACTGAGATGTTTCAAAAAGCAGAGGCCTCTCTGAAGGCACTATGCCAAGAAATTTGGAAGACAGCTATCCAACCAACCAACTGGAAAAAATTCATATGTATACCCATTGCAAAGAAAGATGATCCCACAGAATGTGGAAATTATCAAACAATATCACTCACAAGTAAAATTTTGGAGAAAATAATTCAAAAATGGTTGCAGCAATGTATTGACAGGGAACTGCCAGAAATACAAGATGGATTGAGAAGAGGATGTGGAGCAAGAGATACCATTGCTTATATCAGATGGATCTTGGCTGAAAGCAAAGAATACCAGAAAGATGTTTACTTTTGTTTTATTGACTATGCAAAAGTATACAAGTGTGTGGATCATAAAAAAATATGGAAAATATTGCAAAGAATGGGAATTTCAGAACACTCAGTTGTGCTCATGATGAACTTGTACAGAGACCAGGAAGCTGTCATTCGAAAAGAACAATGGAATTCTGCATGGTTTAAAATCAGGAAGGAAGTGTGTCAGTGTTATATCATTTCACCATACTTATTCAGTATGTATGCTGAGCAAACAATCTGAGAAGCTGGACTATATGAAGAAGAATGTGATATCAGGACTGGAGGAAGATTCATTAACAACCTGTGATATGCAGACGACACAACTTTGTTAGATGAAAGTGAAGATGATGTGAAATACTCCCTGATGAAGATTAAAAACTACAATCTGCAGTATGAATTACACCTTAACATAAAGAAAACAAAACTCCTCACAACTGGACCAATAAGCAGCATCATGATAAATGGAGAAAAGATTGAACTTGATAGAGATTTCATATTGGTTCCACAATCAACACCAATGGAAGCAGCAGTCAAGAAATCAGGTGACATATTGCACTGTGCAAATCTGCTGCAAAAGACTTCTTTAAAGTACCCTTTAAAGTGGAAAGAGTTTGTGACCACCATGACAACATTGGAGAGAGGCAAGACACCAAATGTGCACATGAGGTATAGAAGACAGAGGCTAATACCAGTATATCTACAATACTGCATTACCATTAACACCAAACACCAGGGTACAGATAAACACATAAACATCTGAGAAAATCAGATGGGGGTCAGTGAACAGGGTTATACTCTAGACAAAGGACAGATTCAGCTGAGGCTAATCTTGCACAGATACCAATGATATAGAATACCTGCAATACTTACAGAAACAACAGAAGACAGACATAGAGCAATCCTTCACAGACAACCGGGCACTGTGGGAAAGAGATCCAATGGATCTACTGACTCAGGACCATAGTATTGGGGGACACCAGACTCAATTGGCACAACAAAATACATAAAAATCTTGTTCCACAACTTACATTGGTAATTAGCAACTGGGGTCTTAAAATCTTTCAAGCGGCCATCTAAGATGCACCTAATGGTCTCCTATTGTTGGAAGTGAACAAGAGTACAAAAAAACAAGGGCATTTGGAAGCAATCAGCCCTAGGACATGATGGACCTTGAGACTAGAAGAACTAGATGGTGCCTGGCTACGAACCACTTAGAAAAGGATCAAAACTGGAGATCCTGGGTAGAGTGGGAGGAAAAATGTGGAACAAAATCCAAAAACACAATAATGACCAGAATTACTGGTTGAAGGGAATCTGGTGGGACCCCTAATACTATGGCCCTGGGATACACTTCGGGCCTGGTAAAAAAACTCACTCCTAGCGGCTGGGTCTTAGCCCAATAGTAAACAAGACGTACATGCAGACCACTCAACTCAGGGTGACACACCCACATACTCTATGGAGATGCATCCCTTGGAGCAATTGACCATGAGGCACAAAAGGGGCAACATTCGCATGGAGGAAATGCAGGACACACAGGAGTGCATCACTTGAGGGGCACGGGGGGAGGGGTACTGAGACAGGAGGGGAGAAGAGAAGGTTAGGGTTGGGTATGGTAATTGGGGAGTGAAACCAAATGTACACGAAATGCTGTTGTTGTTGTTCTTATGTGCTGTCGAGTTGAACTTGACTCATAGAGACCCCTCCTTGGGTTTCTGAGGCAGTATCACTACAGAAGTAGATTGTCCTATCTTCTTTC
>NW_006922297.1:912839-913348 GCF_000298275.1 Orycteropus afer afer | reverse complement strand
GTCTGTGTTAATTGGTTTCCCTTTTCTTTGTTGAAGAGGGTCTGTGCAATCCTTCTGCCTAGTCCGCCATCTTGCCCCGCCTCCAGCCTCTTTCTTACAATCCAAAATATCACAGCAGGGGGACAAGGAGGATGCCAGAGAATTGTGGCTTCAAGCCATTATATACTCTCTTCATGAAAACAATTCAGTTTTTTCTAATTTATATAATAGGAGTCTGTGAAAATTTTATTTCACAGAAAGTTCTACTCTATCCTGCGAAAAATGTAACCACTGGAGATGCAACAGGGCACAGTCACACTTTATAACTCGGACCTTCCAGCCATTGGCTTCTTCAAAAAATATTTATTTCTTTTGATTCATCTCTAGTGGATTTTGGAAATATCCATGCAGGAAACTGCTGTGATACTGTTATATAAGGAATCAGGGCTATGAACAGGCCTGTTCTGGTTCTGCTCCTGCTAAGAATTTGCGTTATATAAGAATTCACCTTAGGATTTTTTTTTTTTTTT
>NW_006922297.1:906697-911509 GCF_000298275.1 Orycteropus afer afer | reverse complement strand
GGTCCTGAGACAGTAGATCTATTGGATCTCTCTCCCATTGTGTCTGGGTGTCTGTGAGGGATTACTCTGTGTCTGTCTTCTATTGTTTCTGTAAGGACTGCAGGTATTTTGTATCACTGGTGTCTGTGCAAGATTAGCTTGCATTGAATCTATTCTTGGTCTAGAGTATACTTCTGTTCACTGACCCCTGCTTGATCATCTCAGATGTTTATGTGCTTATCTGTAGCCTGGTGTTTGGTGTTAATGGCAATACACTATTGTGGACACATTGGTTGATATCAGCATCTGTTGTCAATCTCTTATGTGCACAATTCAGTGTCCTCTCATTTGCTAAAGTTATTATGGTGATCACAGATCCTTCCCATATACCCCTCCCTCTACCCATGTCAGCATGTAGGCCCCAACTAGCCAGAAATTAATCCCTCCTTTTCCCTCCCCATCCTGGTTACCTACAAAGTGATTTCCCTTTCCCAAGCATACCCTTCTTTGTCTTTTTACAGTACTTGTCTTTCTGCAATTGACTTTTTTTCACTTAGCATAATGTCCTCCAGTTTCATCCATGCTGTGAGATGATCTGCATGTTCCTCATTTTTCTTTAATGTAGCATAGTATTCCATTGTGTGCATATGCCATAATTTGGTTATCCACTCATCCATTGACGGGCATAGAGGTTGTTTCCATCTCTTTGCTATAGTGAGTTGTGCTGCGATGAACATAGGTGTACATATGTCTGTTCGTGTGCTCTCACCTCTTTAGGATGAATTCCTAGTAATGAAATTGCTGGGTCAAATGGTACTTCTATTTTCAGTTTTTTAAGGAAATGCCATACCATTTACCACAATGGTTGTACCATTTTACAATCCTACCAGTAGTGCACAAGAGTTCCAGTTTCTCCACAACCTCACCACCATTTATTTTCTGACCTGTTGAACTTTGCTGTTATTGCTGGGGTAAAATGATATCTCGTTGTTGTTTTGATTTGCATCTCTCTAATGATTAATGATCACGTGCAATTTCTCATGTGTTTGTTGGCTGCCTGTATTTCTTCTTTGGTGAAATGTCTGTTCAAGTCTTTTGTCCATTTGTGAATTGGGTTATTTGCCTTTTTGGTGTTGAAGTTTTCTGTAGATTTTGGAGATAAGTCCTTTATCAGATATGTCATAGGCAAATATTTTCTCCCTATTTGTAGGTTCTCTTTTTTACCCTTTTAACAGAGTCTTTTGATGCACATAAGACTTTAATTTTTAAAAGGTGCCAGTCATCTAGCTTCTCTTCTACCTCCAGTGCATTCTGGCCTGTGCTTGATAATCTATTTATGCCATAAATTGAGGCTCCCAGTTTTGCCTCTGTTTTATCTTTGATGAATTTTATAGTTTTGGGTTTTACGTTTAAGTCTTTGATCCAGCTTGAGTTTGTTTTTGTGTATGGGGTGAGGTATGTGTCTTGTTTCATTTTTCTGCAGGTGAATATCCAGTTTTGCCAGCACCATTTGCTAAAGAGGCTGTCTCTTCCTCATTTAATGGGTTTTGGACCTTTGTCAAAGATCAGTTTTACATAGATGGATGGGTCTATATCTGGACTTTTGATTCTGTTCCATTGGTCTATCTGTCTATCATTGTACCAATACCATGCTGTTTTGACTACTGTTAGTTTTTAGTTGAATTCTCCTTCTCCCCATCTGTTCTGTTAAGGTATTCCTTTTGCTGGACTTCCCACTCTTGGCCATAAGATGGTAGCATTCCCTAATAAATTGCAGTGTATTTTCTGTTGCATAGTCCTCTACTTATATTACAAGAGATGTTATTCTGCAACTGGTTGCACAATTTTTTCACAGCTTCTACCAGGTACTCCTCAGAAGGAAGATTGGGCAATCTACTTCCATAGAGATATAGCCTCGGAAACCCAAGGAAGGGCCGCTATGAGTCGGGATGGACTCAGTGGCAGTGCATTTTTTTTTTTTTTTTTTTGGTTACTCAGTTAATCAGAAAGTTCTAGAAATTTTAAATATGTTTAAATTAAATTAACTTCTGAAATGACTCACAGTTCTGATTGAAATGGTAAATCAAGACCGAATTACCCTTTTCCTTTAAGGAAAAGACTCATCCCTGAACCCCTATAATTAAATCTGTGCATTTTATAATCCAGACCACTTTGGTAATACCTAAACTTAACTATGATTCACTGTGGGTGTTTAGTATGACTGATGATCTGAAGTGAGTCAATGCCTAGTTTCAAGATTTGGATTAGAGCAGCTAATGTAACTTTTCACACAAGTTCTCAAAACAATGAGGTTATTAAAAAACTTATCAATTTCTTTTATTTCCACAGATAAAATAAGACTTTTCTGTTAATCAATCAGCCAGTATTTATTAGGAATCCATTCTTCATTCTTTTCATAATCATTTATTTTATTTTAGGGGTAACACACTTTTTCTTTATTATAAAAAATAATGAATGCTTATTGTAAAAAAAGAAAAAAAGATATTGTATAAAGCAGATACTGTAAATCTTAGATTTTACACCTCAGAGATATTCAGGATTAACTATTTGGAATATATGCTGAGCAATACAGCTACACATTCAGATGTTTTTTTCTTTACAGAATTAGAATCACACACTATATGTGTCTATATATATGTGGGTGTGTGTACAATATATAATTTTTTCAGTTCCAATTTTACTTTTAAAGCAAAAAAGCATTCTTAGGTAGTAATTTGAGCTGAACATTGTACCACGAGCAAACATATATCCTTAGCTTATTAAATATGAGTCCATATCCCAACACTATTCCTGTCTGAAAATTTGGACCTGTATATTTCAGTTGATCTCTTCAGTGTTTGATTCTTTATATTCTGTAAAAAAAAAATGTTGGTTTGCTTAATGCTTTTTATTATCCCTACTCTGGACTTCCTAGGTAGGGTGTCAATTCAGTCAACTACCTCATTCTTCATCCTGCTCACTTGACTAGTCCCTTGATCATGTCAACTGCAGTACTCTATGGAAGGTTAATTTAGACACTTTTTTTGGTGAATCACTGGTTACAGAAATCCACTTGGACAGTAAAAGAGAAAGGAGAACATGAACCTAAACAAAGATATGTGCATAGTGCCCAATTAGTAGAAGTAATGGTGGAACTCATCACTCATTTTCCAGAAGTTCACCTTGCCTTATTATTCCTCATAATTCATTAAACACATTGAGGAAAATATACAAAAATACTTGTGTAATTGCACCTGTAATTACTTGAGTTATTCAATTTCCCATTTGCCAAAGAACCTGAGAAAGTGGCAATATTTTATTGACTGTTTGAGGAAAATGATAGGCATCTATTCTAAAGCAACTCAGTAGCCCTGGGCAGGGTATTATTCTTCCTTGTTACCATCGAGTGTATGACAGAGGCACTGATTTTTTTCTGATAAAAAATATGACATGACTTAGTTTTATAAAGGTCACTTTAGCAGCAGTACTGGGTATGAATTGGAGAAGAGCAAGACTGCAGGCAGGAAACTGTTGTATTATTCCATGAAAGTGAAGGCCTGTAGTAGGGCAGTGATGGTAGAATGTAGAGGATTGAATACATATAAGAGATATTGTGGAAATAAATTCAACAAAGGGATGACACAATCATCTTTGCTGCTGATCAAGCAATAACCTGGACATCATCTTTGACTTTTCTGTCTCCTTCATTTTCACATTCTGCAAAGAATACACCTACTCTTCACTTATAGCCTATCTCATAATCTGACATTTGTTGCATTTACAAAAATAGTAAAAATCTACTATCTGACTATTTTGCACATTAATGACATACATCTGGCAATAATGAATGCTGAGGTATAAGGTGAGGGTAATGCTGGCTGTGATGTTAAGGTTATGTGTTGAAATATTTGGGCCATGATTCTCAGTGGTTTGACAGTTACGTAATGATGTGATTTGCAGTTAGGTAATGAAGTAGTCATCCTCCATTTTGTGATCTGATGTGGTCATTCTCCTTTTTCGCATAATGATGATTTTCACCTGGTTTTTGGAAACTAACCATGTCAGTAAGTAAGGAGTGGGTATATTCTTTCAAGTACATCTTCTACACAATATTTATAATCCACTAACTTCTAGTTTTACTGCATAGTTCTTCAATGTCTTTTGAAAGAGGGTATATAGACACCTATGTGAACAGGGTGCACTAATTATAGGTATCCTCATATGTTACCAAAGAAAAAGGTGAGTCTACTGATAAGCTATAATTTCAAGATAATTTCTCAGAAATTGGCATGGAATGACTCTCTATGCAACATTTCTGGCAGGTCAGAATATTTATTTATTCCTCTTCACTGTATCCTCAACATATGGTAGTCACTCAAATAATTTATGAATGGAAGAATGCATGGAATAAGAATGATGTTGCCATACCAGCCACTTTTTCTATGAATTCCTAGTCAGTGAAGGCCCAGATATGAAGTTCCATAAGATGTGAACTTCCAGTGGAACCAAAAAGTCTTGAGGTTTACCAGAAAAATATACGAGCATTCAGGATGAATTCTGGGTGATAAGGTAAGTTTGTATAAGAGCAGACTGATAGTTGGAGCTGTGTGTCAACTTGGCTGGACCACATTCTGTGTAGTTTAAGCAATTGTGATGTGGATTGTTCCAATGATGGGATCAGATGTATATGTTTTGAGCAGCCAATCCATTGAAAGGGAGTTTCCCTGGGGTGTGGCCTGCTTCCAGTATATTTATGGACATCCTGGGGAAAGAGACATTCTTCTGTGGATCAGGATTCTGCCTACAACTGTCTGTGAGTGAACAATCCACCAT
>NW_006922297.1:904941-906534 GCF_000298275.1 Orycteropus afer afer | reverse complement strand
CCAACCTCTGTAAGTGTGTGAGCCATTTTCCTAAGATAAATTTCTCTTTTTCTATATGTATATATAAGCTTTACTGGTTTTGTCTCTCTAAAGAACCCAGCCTAACACAGCAGACCTAGCTATCACTTTGGCTTACACTGTTAGCTATACAAATAGGCAAGAGAGACAGGGATCTTTATTTTGTGGAGCTTTCTCTAAGGAGGTCATCGCTGTAAAAATGATTTAGGCTCCTATCCAATTTTCCATTATTTACTAAGATATAATTCACATATCCAAATTCTATACAATTTATCCTTTTAAAGTATAGACTTCAGTAGTTTTTAGTATATTTACAAGGTTGTACAACAATCACCACTATCTAATTACAGAACATTTTCATCTCTCCTCTAAAATTGGATGTCAGTTCCAATTTCTCTACTTACTCTGCAATGTCTGTTGTTTTCCTTTTTTTATCACAGTTGTCACAGTAAGGGAGAAGCCATGTGTCATTGTAGTTTTGGCTTGCATTTTCATAATAACTAATAACATTGAGTATCTTTTCATTTTGCGATCTGATGTGCTTTTTGGCCATTTGTATTTCTTCTTTGGTAAATTGTCTATGCCTATGAGGAATTTCTAATCTGTCCTAAAAGGCACTATGAGTTGCAATTAACTCGATGGCACACAATAACAACAGAATATATTTCTTTGAGAAATGTCTGTTCTATCTAAATAAATGGAAGAACATGTCTTGTTCATGGATAGGAAGGCTGAATATAGTGAAAATGTGAATATTACCCAAAGCAATCTACACATTCAATGCAATCCCAATCCAGATTTCATCAATATTTTTTAAGGACATGGAAAAACCAATTACTAATCTCATATGGAAAGGAAAGAGACTTTGGATAAACAAAGCACTGCTGAAGAAGAAAAACAAAGTAGGTCTCACACTCCTGTGTCTCAAAACTTACTATCCAGCCACAGTAGTTAAAACAGCATGGTATTGGTACAATGATAGACAGAGAGATCAATGGAACAGAATAAAAAAACCCAGAAATAGACTTGTCCATCCATGGACAGCTGATCTTTGACAAAGGACCAGAATCCATTAAATGTTGGAGAGATAGCCTCTTTAATAAATGGTGTTGGCAAAATTGGATATCCACTAGCAGAAAAATGAAAGAAGATCCATACCTCACCCCAAACACACACACACACACACACACACACACACAACTCAAGTTGTATCAAAGATTTAAATGTAAAATCCAAAACTATAAAATTCATCAAAGGTAAAATAGGAGCAAATATAGGAATTTATGACATAAACAGACTGTCAAGCATAACCCAAAATGAACAGACCATGGAAGATAAACTAAATAACTAGGAACTTTTAAAGATTAAATCTCCAAAAGGGTAAAAAGAGAACCTACAGATTGGGAAAAAGTATTTGGTTATGACATATCTGACAAGAGACTTATCTCCAAAATGTATAGAAAACTTCAACACCTCAACACCAAAAAGACAAACAATCCAATTAAAAAATGGGCAGAAGACATGAACAGACATGTCACTAAGATCTACTGGTGGCCAACAAACACATGAGGAAAT